>NW_019154230.1:164431-171231 GCF_002288905.1 Enhydra lutris kenyoni | reverse complement strand
ATATATATATATATATATATATATATATATATATATATATATATATATATAGTATTTCAATAAAACTATTATTAAAAAGCAGCAGAAAATCTTATACAACCAAATGAATTAGATTACCTGATCTTCACCCATATGGAGCGATTGTATGCTTAAGACAATCATGCTATCATTGTTGTTTTACTGACCCAGTTTTGAAATTATGTTTATATAAAATTCATGTGTCATGCATAAATTATTTTGTGGTCTTTTTCTTTAATCCTGTTTATTCCTGTTCCATAACCTATTCTGTTCTTGTCATTAATGTAGGCAATTCAGATAAATCTAATAAATAGCAATTGTTTGACTTCAGTATAGATCTAACTTTCCCTTGGCACATGGATGGACTTCAACCGCATCTGTAAAAACTCAAGAGGATTTTTTTCCTACTCTTTAATTTTACATAATGCTTATTAAGAACAAATTAAGATGGGTGATAACCAATGAAATTTGTTATAAATAAAAGTAATGAAGGCTTTAGCATTGAAATTCTACCATTGAAAATATATGTGATAATGATTTTCTGAGAGTCTACATCAATACCTACCTGTGAAAAGAAGGTGCAGTGGATGTCCTATGTACAATGTATCAACTTGAGGTGGATGTTTCTCTTTTCTTAAATGAGTGTGAATTTCCAAAGTAGGTAGGATACAGAAATTTGAAACTTTTTAAAAATCTTTATTGGCTCTACAGACTCAGTTGGCCTCATCTCCCTTCTAGCAGATATAAACAAGATATCCATTAATTAAAAATGGTTTGTATCGATGAATGGATACATATGTGAAGTGTGGTATAGATAGATTTACAATGAAATATCAGCCATGAAAGAAAATGAGATCTTGCCATTTGCAACAACATGGATGGACCTAGAGGGTATAATGTTCCATGGATGGAGCCAGACAGAGAACAACAAATACAAATAACGATAAATACAACAAATACAAATAACAGCAAATAAAGTGAAATATGATTTCAATTATATGTGGAACCTAAAAAAAATGAACAACGAAATAAAAAGAACAGAAACAAATTCATATGTATAGAAAACAAATGAGTGGTTGCAAGAGAGAAGATAGGTGGGGGATGGGTAAAATAGATGAAGAGGGTCAACAGGTATGAATTTCTAGTTATAAAGGATATATCATGGGGATAAAAATGCAATACCTCAATGTTGTAGAGTGGCACATTGTTACACTTGTGCTACTCCAAGTTATTTTTCTTCACTATATTTCATGTCATTTAATGTATTAGCAGTGTACCTTATACAAAGGAAAAGACTATTAGCTTCAAGCAATATTGACCAAATGAGATATTACCACTATAAAATTTTAAGTAATATCAAAGAAATGTTGGAATATAATGATTTTAATAAATAATATAAAGTAAATAAAATAAAAGTGAAAATTTATCATATATTCCATTTTAATTCTACTTATTTATTGGCAATAGTTGTATGCAAACAAACTGCTCCATGGATAAATTCCCAAACTTTTATTAAATTTATTTCTGTAGAAAAGGAACACATTTGTGAGGTTGTGATTGGTAGAACATTCAGGGGAACTATCTAGCCATTTGGAAGTTAAAGAGAAATAAAGACCTTTAAATAGTTGGTCTACTAGACTCTATTCCACAGAAGTACATTTTTAATAACAATTTCTAGAAAAAGTAAAATGGCATATGAATTCAGAAGGAACTATATAAGAGTTCAGTTTGATGGTTTGTTGTAGTCTGAAAAAAGATATATTCCATTTTTAATCAAGAATAATGCTCTCTTCACATAAGATAGAACATCTCAGTAGGATTCATAGCAATATTTCTTGTTGGTTTTCTAGGGAACTACTTTAATTGCCATATATAATATAATATATATAATGTAACTATATATGTATAAATGTAAAAATAGTTATTGATAATGCATATAATATAATTTATGCATGCAATAATATTACCTCACTGACATATATATATGGATTTACATATATATATGAGTGAGTCATATATATATATATGTCATATACATGAGTGAGTCATATATATATATATATATATATATATATGAGGTAATATTATTCATGCATAAATTATATTTTATGCCTTATCAGTAACTATTTTTAAAAAATTAAAAATCAATACCAGTTAATTTGAGGCATTTGTTGTTACTATGGCATTTTAAATAATAAATCTGATAATACTGATAATATTTGGCACCTATTGATACAACTGATCAAGATACATAAGTAGTTATAGAAGTTATGCAGTTATAGAATAAATGAAGGAGTCCATGTATAGAAAAAAAGTAGGAAATGATGGGGATTGCGATGATTCAAATAACACCACATCCTTCTCTAGAGTTCAACTTGCCTCCCAGCATTGCTAGATTTTCCCGGAAAGAAGTTAGTAATGTGGGCTTACATATGAACCATTAACTTCTAACATTGACAAGCAATTGAAAACAAATACAAGCAAACCAAAAAAATCTGTTAATACTGTATTTGCTATTTAGACTTCAATCTACTGGTTATCTGGTTTAGGATTCTTTATATGGTGATGATTACAATAAAATTCATAGTTGTGCTCTCTCTGGCTGGTTTAAGTGTACATTTAAACTAAAGTTTTTTTCCACTAAAGTTTTCTGCTAAATATTTACTATTTTAAGTTTCCATGTGAGAACTACACCTGATATTATTTTCTGTTGACGATTATTGTTTAAAGTCTTGTGGTTTGAGGGACCCCTTGGTGTCTCAGTCAGTTAAACATCTGCCTTGGCTCATGTAGTTATAATCCCTAGGGCCTAGGATTGAGCTCTGTATTGGAACCTGCAGAGAGTCTACTTCTCCCTCTTCTTCTGCCCCCCTCCATGCTCATGATTTCCTTATCTCTCTCTTTCTCAACTACACAAATATGATGGGTATTAAAGAGGGTATGTATTGCATGTAGCATCGGGTGTTATGTATGTAAACAGTGAATCTTGGAACAGTACATCAAAAACGAATGACATACTGCATGGTGACCAACATAATTAAAAAAAAAAAACTTAAAGAAAATAAAAAGTTGTGGTTTTGAAAAAATACATATAATTTCAGAACCTTTTCTACATAATCACATAAAGCAGTTTCTGTGACTCAATTCTTAACTGACAAAATGGTGATGCTACAGATAATATTTATAATACATATCTAGCAAACACAAGAGGTTAATTCAATTTGACTTTCTATCAATCACAGGAAGCCACTCCATTTCAAGACTGCAATGGGATGCTCAGGAGGCATAAAATAGGATCAATTCATAGGGTCTAAGAAATCATAATTCACTCATTTAATCCTGTCTAGAAGACAACTGGAAAATTTTAAGGTGAGACCAGTTCCACTACATGAAGCATCAGTATGCATTCTGAAAGTACCTTAGAATACACATGAATGTAACTGATATATTCAGAATCTGTACAGAATTCCACCTTACTTGAACATGAATATCTTCAATCAGATTAGAGACCCCAAATTTGGGTGTATTATCTTTCATTGGGTATATTACCATTCATAAGAAAGAAATAATAAAACTACCCAGATGTATATAAAATGTCACCAGTCATACCTGTGTTAGTTAGCTGGGTTGCTAAAACAAAATTCCACAGACTGGATGAGTTAGGCAGAAGAAATTTATTTTCTCAGAGGTCTGGGATCAGGAAATATGAGATTAGATTGCCAGCATATTTTTGTTCTGAAGAACAATATCTTCCTGGTTTTCTGATGACAACATTCTTGTTGTGTCCTGACAAAGTGAGGGTTCTTATCTCTCTTCCTCTTCTTACAAAGATACAGTTTTATTAGCTTAGGCCCCAACTTTATTTCTTCTTCTAACCTTTATTACTTCCTTCAGGCCTTATGTACAAATATAGTCATAATGAGGGTTAGACCTTCAACATATGGACTGAAATATATGAATCTAGTCTGTAACACTGTTTTTTTTTAATGCCCATAGTACCAGTGTCTGAGCTTATCATTAAAATCAATCTGGTATGTAATCACTATGAATCCTCACATGTATTGATTAATGAGCTATTAGCTTTTGTAATTCAAGTAATGAGCTATTAACTTTTGTAATTCAAGACAGGAAGTATGATAAAGGACTTAAAGTGTGAAATAATTGATTATTTTTCTTAAAGAATAGGTTTCGAGTTGCATACTCACCTTCCCTCTTCTGAAAGGTTTTGGAAGATGTTAACCAGCTCTCAAGAGGGGAAATTTTCACTAACATTGTTAACTAACATTAACTTCAGAGAATCAGGCTCACCCTCTAATTAATTTAACATTATTAAGAGCAACACAAGCAGCCTCACTTCATAATAATGGTGTGTTAGGAAGTACTTTGCACTACCTATGAAATTTATCAATTAAAAAGATTCTTAGTCTAAGTCTATGAATTTTAGTAAACATTTCACAGGAATTCTGCGGAAGGGATAAATATGTTAATAGGTCATGATGAAGGATGTAACCAGAGAAATTCAAATTACAGAAAATTATATTTTAAAATGACAATTTCTTCAACAAATAAATGACATTTCAGAAAAAATTGGGAATGGAAATTTTTAATTAAAAGAGACTTAAGAGATGGAACAACCAAATGACACAAGTCAACTAAAAACGACAAGTAGGGAAAACTGAATAAATCATGGGAATAAGGAATTATTATATTTGTTTAGGTTTGATGAAGAGAATATGGTATTTTTTAAGAAGTCATTAATTATTAAAGATAAACAGTCACATTAATGAATAAGAGAATAAAATGCATACTTTAAAATACTGTGAAATTACTGAGATGATTAGATTAAAAGATTGGCAAAATGCTGATAAGTTTTGAAATTGGGAGGATGATTGATGAGGTTAGTTGTACTACCATCTATGTACCTATTATTGGCACCAGATTGCAATTTGGACCTTTCACTTGGTCCGACTTGTCTGGTTCTTCCAGAACTTCCATGAAAGTATTTTTTAAATATTTTTTTTATTTGACAGACAGAGATCACAAGTAGGCAGAGAAGCAGGCAGAGAGAAAGGAAAGGAAGCAGGCTCGCTGCTGAGCAGAGTCGGACACCGGGTTTGATCCCAGGACCATGAGATCATGACCTGAGCCAAAGGCAGAAGCTTTAACCCACTAGGTAGCCAACTAGGTGCCCCGTCCATGAAAGTTTTATACTAATAATTTATTATATAGAATATTTATGTTTGAGGTGCCTCAGTGGTTCAATTGGTTAAGCATCTGCCTTGCCTCAGGTCATGATCCCAAGGTCCTGGGATTGTGTCCAAGTCTCTGCAGAGGATGGAGTCAGCTTCTCCATCTGCCCCTGTTCTTCTCATCTGTCCCTATTGCCACTCATTCTCTTAGTCTCTCTCTCTCTCAAATAGATAAATAAAACCTTAGAAAACATTTTTAAAAGAATGCTTGTGTTTTATCTCTCAAGTTATTAATTGTTAATATTTTATTTAGTCTTAAATAAGTTTATGGAAAGTTAGTTATCACATATTTTTTCTCATAAATACATAAATAGAGTATCATATTAGGCAATAAATTTAATTATTGAAATTTAGCTATTGGTCATGCTAAATTTGAATCTTTAGGTCTTTGAAAGAAGAAAGAATTAGACTGGTTTACTGAAATTGAAATAAGATATTATACAATTAAAAGCTTCAGTAACAATGTAAAAGAAATGTATATATTGTATTGACTTACCAAGAAGAATGTATAGTAGCTTGGGCCTATTGCTACATTACTGATACACTTTACAAAGATAAGAATGGGACAAATACATAGACATCTTCCAAGGACTGGTGAATGGCAAGTATCTGAAGCAGTATTACATTGAGAAAATATACATACCTCTACCTGGGAAACTTAACTGCTATAAAGTTGCAGCACTTACAAAGTAACCAATTTGGGTCTCATTGACAATGCTATCTTGACATTCATTCCAATTGCACATTAGTAACAGGACAATCATGTAGACAGGTGACAAGGACTCTTACAGAAAGGCCTCTGGATCCAATGGCAGGTGAGTCCTTGGGAAGAGGAAACAACCAAATCAGACAATGTGTGAACACAAATAGGATTAGTTAAGCTAACTGATTAATTATGATTCACCTAAGCAAACTGTAGATACTGATTTAATTAAATAGGATATTTGGATAATGCAGAAAATTCGTTAAAATGCTTTGAATCTTAGAGTATACTAAGATTTTGAATTTTTGGTGACTGGAAAAAAAATCCCCTTGCTAACTGATAACATTAAGATGAAAACAGTGTGTCCCATACTGCTAATTTACGTTTTGTGTGTGTATGTGAAATTGGCCATTTTTCTATGAGTCATTCATTTTCCTATTCTCTAAACAGGTAAAATCATAAGACAATTCCTATATAAATACAGCACCAAATATGCAGACAAAACTGTTGGCAACATAAATCATGTAAGCAAATTCCTACTCACAGCAAATTCCTGTTCTCAGTGTCTGAATAAAACCCTTGATGCTGTCACTAAGAGTGTTAAACACAGAGTTAAATATATTACTTTAACTCTTCAATTAAATGTTCTGATCTGCAAGCATGAGTTCTTTTTCATTTTTTTTTTTTTTATTTCTTAGGAGTAAATATATTTGCTTAAAGTAGGTTGTATAGGTAAATGACATATTTTATTTATAAACTACAGTTAGAGAATCTTGATACTGTCTTATAAACTCAGAACAAAATCAATTTTCATGCAGGGTTCTTGGGTG
>NW_019154230.1:144356-159431 GCF_002288905.1 Enhydra lutris kenyoni | reverse complement strand
TGGGGGGGTAGGATTATGGACATTGGGGAGGGTATGTGCTATGGTGAGTGCTGTGAAGTGTGTAAACCTGGTGATTCACAGACCTGTACCCCTGGGGATAAAAAGATATTATATGTTTAAAAAATAAATAAATTTTTAAAAAAAGAAAAAAAAAGTTGATATTTTACTAATTAGGAAAATCTGAGTAAATTCTCCAGACATAAAGTGCTAATATTAGTCCATAAAGTTGATCAAACAATGCCCCACCTAAATCTATTATTTACGTTGGCTACTTCAGGGATATATACACTAACTCCAGGGTAGTAAGATGACAAGAGAATTGCAGGGAGGAGGACAAGAGCTAGAACACCCAACACTGAAAGGATGAAATTATGCAGATTCCTTCAAAGAGAGAAAAAGGAATGAACACAACCAAGGACAGGGATGAGGTAAGGACTTGGACTTCATACCACCTGGGAATTCTGATAATTTGTTAAAATGAATAGAAGTAACAAGACAGATATGTATATTTACTAGTTACATGAGACAAATAGCTAGAGGCCTTATAAATTTTAGATATTAAAATTAAAACATGAGTATGTTAATACCACGTGGAAGACAAGATGCTAATACAATTTAAAACTAAATGACTCTTCATAATAAGTTTACTATGCCATGAAGTCCAAAAAACTTATATATGATTTTTTTCTTTTACTTCTTTTCAGTGTTCCAGAATGCATTGTTTATGCAACACATCAAGTGCTCCAAGCAATATGTGCCATCCATAATACCAGGTTCACCCAGTCTCCCACACTTGTCCCCTCCAAAACCCACAGTTTTTCAATGTCCACAGCCTCTCATGGTTCCTTCCCCACTCCAATTTCCCCAAATTCCTTCTCCTCTCCATCTCCCACATGTCCTTGGTGTTATTCATTATGCTCCACAAATAAGTAAAACCATATGATAATTGACTCTGCTTGACTTATTTCACTTACCATAATCTCTTCCAGTCCCATCCATATTGACACAAAAGTTGGGTATCCATCCTTTCTGATGGAGGCATAACAGTCTCTAGTATATATGGACCATATCTTCTTTATCCATTTGTCTGCTGAAGGGCGTCTTGGTTCTTTTGACATTTTGGGGACTGTGCCCATTGCTGCTATGAATATTGGGGTACAGATGGCCCTTCTTTTCACTATATCTGTATCTTTGGAGAAAATACACAAGAGAGTAATTTCAGGGTCATAGGGAAGTTCTATTTTAATTTCTTAAGGAATCTCTATAGTGTTTTCCAAAGTGGCTGCACCATCTTGCATTCCCACTAACATTGTAGGAGGGTTCTAACCTCCTAACATTGCCACTAACAGTGTAGGAGGGTTCCCCTTTCTCCACATCCTCTCCAACACATGTGATCTTGCTGAAATCCCAAAAGTTCATTTTCGCTTTTGTTTCCTTTGCCTTTGGAGACATATCTTGAAAGAAGGTGTCTGTGGCTGATGTCAAAGAGGTTGCTGCCTATGTTCTCCTCCAGGATTCTGATGAATTCCTGCCTCGTGTTGAGGTCTTTTATTCATTTGAGCTTATCTTTGTCTATGGTGTAAGAGAATGGTCGAGTTTCATTCTTCTATACATAGCTGTCCAATTTTCCCAGCACCATTTATTAAAGAGACTGTCTTTTTTCCACTATATATTTTTTCCTGCTTTGTCAAAAATTATTTGACCAAAAAGTTGCAGGTCGATATCTGGACTCTCTACTCTCTCCCACTAGTGTATGTGTCTGATTTTGTGTCAGTACTATGCTGTCTTGGTGATCACAGCTTTGTAGTAAATCTTAAAATCAGGCAATGTGATGTCTCCCATTTTGTTTTCTTTTTCAACATTCCCTTAGCAATTAGGGGTCTCTTATGGTTCCATACAAATTTTAGGATTTTTTGTTCCAGCTCTTTGAAAAATGCTGGTGGAATTTTGACTGGGACTGCATTTAAAGTATAGATTGTTCTACAGTGTGGAGATTCCTTAAGAAATTAAAAATAGAGCTTCCCTATGAACCTGCAATTGCACTACTGGGTATTTACCTCAAAGATACAGATGTAGTGAAAAAAAGGGCCATATGTACCCCAATGTTTATAGCAGCAATGGCCATGGTCGCCAAACTGTGGAAGGAACCAAGATGCCCTTCAACGGATGAATGGATAAGGAAGATGTGGTCCATATACACTATGGAGTATTATGCCTCCATCAGAAAGGATGAATACCCAACTTTTGTAGCAACATGGATGGGAATGGAAGAGATTATGCTGAATTAAATAAGTCAAGCAGAGAGAGTCAACTATCACATGGTTTCACTTATTTGTGGAGAATAACAAATAACATGGAGGACATGGGGAGATGGAGAGGAGAAAGCAGTTGAGGGAAATTGGAAGGGGAGATGAACCATGATAGACTATGGACTCTGAAGAACAACCTGTGGTTTTGAAGGGGCTTGGAGTGGGAGTTTGGGGGAGCCAGGTGGTGGGTATTATGGAGGGCACGTATTGCATGGAGCACTGGGTGTGGTGCATAACAATGAATTCTGTTACGCTGAAAATAAATAAATAATTTTTTAAAAGTATAGATTGTTCTAGGCACTATGGACATTTTAACAATGTTTATTCTTCCAAGCCATGAGCATGGAGTGGCCTTCCATTTTTTTTTTTTTTCATGAGTGTTCTGTAGTTCCCTGAGTACAGATCCTTTTCCTCTTTGGTTAGGTTTATTCCCAGGTATCTAATGTTTCTTGGTGCTATAGTAAATGGAATCTATTCTCTAATTTCCCTTTCTGTGTTTTCATTGCTAGTGTATAAGAAAGCAACTGATTTCTGTACATTGATTTTGTAACTTACCACATTACTGAATAGCTGTATGAGTGCTAGTGTTTGGGAGTGGAGTCTTTTGGGTTTTCCACATAAATTATCATGTCATCTGTGAAGAGAGATAGTTTGACATTTTCATTGTCAATTTGAATACCATTTAATTCCTTTTGTTATCTGATTGCTGTGGCTAGGACTACCAACACTATATTGAACAAGAGCGGTGAGAGTGGGCATCCTTGTCCTGTTCCTGATGTCAAAATGAAGGCTGTCAGCTTTTCCCCATTGAGGATGATTTTGCTGTAGAATTTTCATTGATGGATTTTATCAAGTTGGGGAATTTTCCCTCTATCCATATACTTTGAAGCATTTTAATCAGGAACGGATGTTTTATCTTGTCAAATGCTTTTTCTGCATCAGTTAGGGACCATGTGGTTCTATTCTCCTACCTTTTTGATTTGTTCTATCACATTGATAGATTTGCAAATGTTGAACCATCATTGCATCTCAGGGACAAATCCCAACTGGTCCTGGTGGATAATCTTTTTAATGTACTGTTGGATCCTATTAGCTAGGATCTTGTTGAGAATCTTAGCATCCATATTCATCAGGGATATTCATCTGAAATTATCCTCTTAGGTGTAGTGTTTGCCTCTTTGGGGATCACAGTAATTCTGGCTTTGTAAAAAGAGTCTAGAAGTTTTCCTCTTGCTTCTATTTTTTTTGAAACAGCTCAGAACAACAGGTGTTATTTCTTCATTGGAAGTTTGGTAGAATTCCCCAGGAATTCGTCACGTCCTGGGCTCTTGTTTTGGGGAGGTTTTGTTTTTTGTTTTTTGTTTTTTTTTAATCACTGTTTCAATCTTGTTACTAGATATTGGTCTATTCAGATTGTCACTTTCTTCCTGATTCAGTTTTGGAAGATTATAGGTTTCCAGGAATGCATGAATTTCATCTAGACTGCTTACCTTATTGGCACATAACTGTTGATAATAATTTCTGAATATTGTTTTTATTTCCCTGGTGTTAGTCATGATCTCTCCCTTTTCATTCATAATTTTATTAATTTGGGTCCTCTCTCTTCTTTTGGATTAGTATGGCCAATGATTTATCGATATTATTGATTCTTTCCAATAGTCTCATTGATGTGTTCTACTGTATCTACTTTCTACCTCATTGATCCCGGCTTATTCTTGATTATTTCCCTTCTTGTGTGTGGAGTTGGATTAACTTGTTGTTGTTTCTCCAGTTCTTTAAGGAGTAAAGAGAGCTGGCATATTCTGGATTTTTCCTTTTTTTTTTTTTTTTTTTTTGAGGGAGGCTTGGATGGCTATGTATTTCCCCCTTAGGACCGCCTTTGCTGTATCCCATAGTTTTTGGAACGAGGTCTTTCATTCTCATTCGTTTCCATAAATTGCTTAAGTTCTTTGATTTCCTGGTTGATCCTAACAATCTTAAGCAGGGTGGACTTTAGTTTCCAGGTGTTTGAATTCCTTACATTCTTTTTCTTGTGGTTGAGTTCTAGATTCAAAACATTGTGGTCTGAGAATACACAGGGAATAATCTCAATATTTTGGTAATGACTGAGTCCTGATTTGTGATCCAGTATTTGGGCTATTCTGGAGAAAGTTCCATGTGCACTTGAGTAGAATGAGAATTCTGTTGTTTTAGAGTGAAATGTTCTGTTTATATCTATGAGGTCCATCTGGTTCAATGTGTCATTCAATGCTCTTATTTCTTTATTAATTTTCTGCTTGGATGAACTATCAATTACTGAGAGCATAATGTTAAGATACCCTACTCTTACTGTATTCAAATCGATATGAATCTTTATCTTGATTAACAGTTTTTTCATGTAATTGGTTGCTCCCATATTGGGGTCCTAAATATTTACAATTATTAGATCATCTTGGTAGATAGACCCTTTAAGAATGATGTCGTGTCCTTCTTTATCTCTGACTGCAGTCTTTAGTTTAAAGTCTAATTTATCTGATAAAAGAATTGCTACCCCAGCTTTCTTCTGAGGTCCATTGGCATGAAAGATGTGTCTCCATTCCTTCACTTTCAGTCTGGATGTATCCTTAGGGTCAAAATGGGTCTCTTGTAGACAACATATGGGCAGGTCCTGGCATTTTATTCAATCTTCAACTCTGTGCCATTTGATGGGAGCATTAAGGCCTTTCACATTGAGAGTTATTATTGAGGGATACGCTTTTATTGACATTGTGGTGCCTGTGAAGTCCTTGTTTCTTTGTTTTTTTTTTCCCATAAAGTTCTGTTCTGTTGCACTCGTGGGTTCTTCTTTCCTTTATAGAACTCTCCTTAATATTTCTTGTAGTGCCGGCTTGATGGTCACTTATTCTTTTAAACTTTGCTGGTCTTGGAAGCTCTTTATCTCTTCATCCATTTTGAGAGTCAGCCTTGCTGGATAATGTATTCTTGGCTGCATGTTCTTTTCATTTTGTGCCCTGAATATGTCTTGCCAGCACTTTCTGTCTTGCCAGGTTTCTGTGGACAGGTCTGATGTCATTTTGATGGGCCTTCCTCTGTACATAAAGAATGTCTTCCCCCTAGCAGTTCTCAAGAGCTTCTGTCTAAAATTATGATTCATCATTTTCACAATCAGGTGTCCCGAGGTCTTTCTAGATCTATGATCTTGGGGGGAAACCTTTCTGCCTCTTGGACACAAACCCTGGTTCCATTCCCCAGGTGGGAAATTGTTCATGGAGAATTTATTCAACAATATCTTCTAGTGTTCTTTCTTTCTCCTCACCCTCAGAATTTCCACTAATTCTGATGTTGGAACATTTCATGGTATCCTTTATTTCCTTATTCTCTTTTCATGGCTTCTAAGCTGTTTGTTTCAGGTTTTCTCATGATCTTTTTCTCTATCAGTTTGTCCTCTACATCACTAATTCTATCTTCTGCCTCACTTACCCTAGCTGTGAGATAATTTAGATTAGATTGGAACTCATTGATAACAGTGTTAACATCTTCCCTGGTGGCTTTCATGTATGCCCTGATCAATTCCATGTTGTCACTAATGGTTTTCTCCAACCTAGCCATTGCCTGGATAATTGTTAGCCTGAATTCCCTTTCCAACATACTGTTTATGTACGTATCCAATAGCTCTGATGGAGAGGACACAGCCTCTGAATTTTTTCTCTGTTGGGTATCCTCCTCCTAGTCATTTTAGGGGGAGATAGCTGAGGGTATGTGTAGCTGAATGTATAAACCGTGATCCAGGCAAACTGCAACCTGGAGTGCTTCTGAGCAATTGGGTGTCCCCGCTAAGAAGAAAGGAAAAGAAGAAGAAGAAGGAGGAGGAGGAGGAGGAGGAGAAGGAGAAGGAGAAGGAGGAGAAGAAGAGAACGAGACATAAAGAAAAAAATGAGAGAGAAGACCCAGCCAGAATGGTCTCCAAAGGTAAGATTTATAGGGTTTACAAACAAAAATGAAAAAAAAAAAAAAGAATGACATAAGTAAATGGGAAGGAAATAAGGACCCAGCCATAGTGAACCCAAGGTTTATATAATACCAGAACAAAAACAAATACACAGAAACACTGACAGAAGAAAAAGATGGGAGGGTGGTTATAAATCCTCATTATAGGCAAGGCAGGTTATTTTGATTTTGATTCCTCCTGGGTGTATCTTGATATCTTTGTTAAAGGACTCAACTTTCCTGAGATAAAGGGGGATTGAAACTTTTTATATATAGGGGTAGTATTAATTGGGGAAAGTGTATTATGTTGAACTTCATCTCTATATGTATATTAAAAAGAAAGAAAGAAAGAAAAAGAAAAACACACGTATATGTGTCCAAAAATTTCAAGTTAAAAGGTTTAGTTCGGAATTTGTGGTATTGAACCTCTTGTTGTGATGGTAAATAGGTGAAAAAAAATAAAAATAATAAGAATAGTGGGGAAGAATTAAAAATAAAACTTGTATATATGAAATATACAGGCTTTAGGGAAATAACAGAAGCTTAATATCTTCTTTTCCCTTGATATTTTGGTTTTACAGTTTTATGTGGACCCTTTGGTGGTTGTCATGACGTTTTTTCACTGGCTTCCTGGGGCAAGGGCCTGACATGTTGTTATTTTTCAGGTACTCTTGCTTGGGTTGAGTCCTCCTGCTCTCTATCAAGGTATTGGGCTCTGAGGAAATCGGTTTTTCAGGCTTTTGTTCTCTGGATGTTTATTTTGTTTTGTTTTTGTCTTGTTTTGGTTTTGTTTCCCTCTTGGTGGCTTTTGGCAGTTCTTCAGAGGTTTTGAGGAAAGCAAACTGCACCCAGACCTCCATCTCAGAGAGAAGCCTCAGTCTAATCCCGTCTGTGTGGTGCAGACCACATAGACTCCCCCTCTGCCACCTCCCACCAGCAGAGAGCATCCCCAGCCGCTGTCTCAGGGATCACAGGAGCTCCCGCTTCTTTCTGCACCCTGGAGCTACCAAAACTGTGAGCGATATCAGTCCAGGGAGCCTGCTTCCACTGGCTGCCTTTGCAGGGCTGCTGTCTGGTCAGGTCCAATCAGCTGGAGAGAGACCCCTACCAGAGATAGCCCACTGAGATTTTCACACCCTCCCAGGTTGGGAGTGTTCAGACTCTAGGCGGGTCCTAGAGCCCACTGGCTAGTGCCCACAGGGGCCTCTCAGGGGAGAGTGTAGAACATGGCTTAGGCCCCAGTCGTGCAGCATGGATGCAGAGTGCAAAAGGGTGTGGCTCTAGAGACACTGGCTGGCATCCACCCGGACTCTCTCACAAGAGCTGGCAGCCCCAGGACCATGGCCTGAAGGCTATGCCACGCTTTCACTGGCATGGGTGGTTGCCGGCTGTGACCATCCTGGGACCATGAGCTTAAGCCTATGCCCGTGACTGCCTGATTCCACCTCCTTAGATATTTTGCTTTTGTTAAGTGCTTTCAACCAGACTCCAAGTTAATGATGGTCCCCAATCAAGGGCATTCTTTTATTAGGGTATTACTTTCAAATGGGTTGCTTCTGATGGCTCCCTCCTCCTTCCACTTACCTTATGATATCAGTCTGATCCTTCCCACTCTGCTTTACCTCACCACTGGAGACTTCTGTCCCCATAGAGACCCAGAAGTGTATAATCCTACATATCAGGCTGATTTCATTGGTGTTCGGAGTTTTCTGGTAGATAATCAGCCCATTTTAGGGAACCAATTAAAAGAATGTCTCCTACTTCTCTGTCATCTTGCCCCCTCCTCCTATGTATCATTAATTTAAATAAATGTGTAATCTTTGAAAGAAACTTCATAGATATTCAAACAAAAGGCAATATAAATTTTAATATTTCTACTAAACTGTGGTGAGCAAACTCAAATCATACTTGGAAAAAGAGGTGGTTTTCATTTTGTTAAATTATCAAAAATTCATACTTGTGAAAGAAATAATAAACATGTCTTACATCATGTCAAAAAGATAAGACAACCATGTGCTTCTCAATAAAAGACAAAAAGTGTAAACATTTGAACAGAGCAGAGAACCCAGATATGGACCCCAACTTTATGGTCAAATAATCTTTGAAAAGGCAGGAAAAAAATATACAGTGGGAAAAGGGCAGTCTCTTCAATAAATCATGCTGGGAAAATTGGACAAATATGTGTAGAAGAATGAAACTCGACCACTCTCTTAAACCATACACAAAGACAAACTCAAAATGGATAAAAGACCTCAACATGAGGCAGAAATTCATCAGAATCCTAGAGGAGAACATAGGCAGCAATCTCTTCGACTTCGGCCACAGACACCTTCTTTCAAGATATGTCTCCAAAGGCAAAGGAAAAAAAGTGAAAATGAACTTTTGGGAATTCATGAAGATCAAAAGCTTCTTTACATCAAAGGAAACAGTCAACAAAACAAAGAGGCAACCCACGGAATGGGAGAAGTTATTCGCAAATGACAGTACAGACAAAGGGTTGATATCCAAGATCTATAAAGAACCCCTCAAACTCAACACACACAAAACAGATAATCATGTCAGAAAATGGGCAGAAGACGTGAACAGACACTTCTTCAATGAAGACATAAAAATGGCTAACAGACACGTGATAAAATGTTCATCATCACTAGCCATCAGGGAGATTCAAATCAAAACCACATTGAGATAACACCTCACATGAGTTAGAATGGCTGAAATTAACAAGACAATAAACAACATGTGTTGGAGAAGATGTGGAGAAAGGGGAACCCTTTTACACTGTTGTGAATGCATGGGGAATGCAAGTTAGTCAGTTACCTTGGAAAATAGTGTGAGATTCCTTAAGGAATTAAAAATAGAGCTTCCCTATGGCCATGCAATTGCACTATTGGGTATTTACCCCAAAGATACAGGTGTAGTGAAAAGAAAGGCCATCTGTAGCCCAATATTCATAGCAGCAGTGGCCACAGTCACCAAACTGTGGAAAGAATTAAGATGCCCTTCAATGGATGAAAGGATAAGGAAGATGTGGTCCGTATCTACTACGGAATATTATGTCTCCATCAGAAAGGATGAATACCCAACTTTTGTATCAACACAGATGGGATTGGAAGAGATTATGCTGAGTGAAATAAGTCAGAGAGAGTAAATTATCATATGGTTTCGCTTATTTGTGGAGCATAAGGAATAACACCAAGGACATGGGGAGATGGGGAGGAGAAGGGAGTTGGGGGAAATTGGAGGGGAAGACAAACCATAAGAGACTGTGGACTCTGAAAACCAAATTGAGGGTTTTGGAGGGGCAGGGGTGGGGAGTTGTGTGAGCCAGGTGGTGGGTTATGGAGGGCACGTAGTGAATGGAGCACTGAGTGTGGTGCATAAACAATGAATTCTGGAACACTGAAAAGAAATAAAAAATAGTAATTTTTAAAAAATGAAGTATAAATTTATGTAGAAAAATTTAAAAAGGAAAAAAGGAAAAATGATAATGAAATCTTTAAAAGTTAGATGGCAATTTTAAAACTCATGAAGATATTGTAAACCATTTTCCATGTTATTAAATATTTTTGTTGCTTATGAATGTAATAAGTCACAGAACAACCCCTAAGAGTTGGACAACTAAACTGTTTCCAACTTCCGGTTCATATTTACCTTTGAACTTACTAATTTCCTTATGATAAATTCCACTAATTGAATGAAACAAAAGAATATCTTCTCCCATTCCATGGGTTGCCTCTTTGTTTTACTGACTGTTTCCTTTGCTGTGCAGAAGCTCTTGATCTTAATGAAGTCCCAAAAGTTCATTTTCACTTTTTTTTTTCTTTTGCCTTTGGAGACATATCTTGAAAGAAGTTGCTGTGGCCAATGTTGAAGAGGCTGCTGTCTACGTTCTCCTCTAGGATTCTGATACATACATTGATGTTTTTAAGATATGCCCCCCAAAATGTCCTCTAAAGAAGGGAACGATTTGTGATCTTAACATTTGCATATGGAATTGTCTTTTCTCCCCAGTCCTGCTGACATTGTGTATTATTAAAACAGAAAGAGTAAAACGACAAATATTTGGTAGGTCAATAAAGTCATTTCATTGATTCGCAGTCAGGGTGGTAACTTTGACACATGTAGATTTGGTGTTTGTAGTTCCTAAGAATAGTAGGAAAATATATGGAATATAAAATTCACTTTTAAAGTTTTTGTTTATTTATTTGACAGAGATCACAAGTAGGCAGAGAGGCAGACAGAGAGAGAGGAAGAAGCAGGATCCTGCTGAGCGGAGAGCCTTATGCAGGGCTAGATCTCAGGACCACGGGATCATGACCTGAGCCAAAGGCAGAGGCTTTAACCCCGCAAGCCACCAAGAGGCCCCTAAAATTAGCTTTTTATACATTTAAAGCCATTTAAATGTATAGTGCAGTGACATTAAATATATTCACAATGTTATTCAACCATTATCACTACCATCTTCAGAATTGTCTTTTCCAGCTGAAACTCTGCACTCATTAAACAACTTCTCAATTTCGCCTCCTTCTCTTACCCCTGGCCCCTGTCACCATTATACTTTAATATCTATGAGTGTGACTACACTAAGTACCTCATATAAGTGAAATCATACAGTATTTGTATTTTTGTGACTGCCTTATTTCACTGGCTTGATGTCCCCAAACTTCACCCATGTTGGAGCATATTGCAGAATTTTATTTTTTAAAATGAATAATTTTCTATTTTATATTTATCCCACAGTTTTATATCCATTCATCCATCCAGATATAATGGATACAGTTATATCCATTAATCCATTAATGCATGCTCCAGTCAACTGTACAATCTAGTTATTATGAATAATGCTAATAGAAATATGCGTATACACAGAGAGGTAGCTTGTACTTTCCAAAACTTCACATAATGTCACTTTGATTGTTTTATAAAAACAAACAAACACAAAAAACCCTACACTAGTGTAGAGGACTACACTAGTATACATTTTTGCTAACTAAAAGAAATCTGAAGCGAATTTTTGCTTTTACAAAAAATTCATTACTATACACATACAGATATTTCATAAAAAATGAAATGGCATTAAAAAAACCTCTCACATAGTGGGGGATAGTTTATTTTTTGTCATTTTGCTTATTAAAGGTTCCATATAAATATTTTATATTTGGTGGGGAAACCTGTATTTTGAGTGCCTGTTTTCCTCCTTTCTTTTTTTAAATTTAATTTTATTTTATCAGTGTTCCAAGGATCATTGTTTATGCATTCCGCCCAGTGCTTCATGCTATACGTGCCCTCCATAATACTCACCACCAGGCTCCCTTACCCCCCCCACTCCTTTCCCATTCAGAACCCTCAGTTTGCTTCTCAGAGTCCACAGTTCTTCATGGTTTATCTCCCCCTCCGATTTACCCCAATTCACTTTCCTTTCCTTCTCCTAATGTCCTCCATGTTATTCCTTATGTTTCCCCAAGTAACTGAAACCCTATGATAATTGACTTCCTCTGCTTATTTCACTCTGCATAATCTCCTCCAGTCGTGTCCATGTTGATACAAAAGTTGGGTATTTATCTTTCCTGATGGCTGAATTATATTCCATTGTTCAATGGGATAATATTCCATTCCATATCTTCTTTATCCATGCATCTGTTGAAGGGTATCTCAGCTCCTTCCACGGTTTGGCAATTGTGGACATTCCTGCTATGAACATTGAGGTTCAGATGGCCCTTAAGATCACTACATTTGTAGGAGTGCATTTCCTAGATCATAAGGTCATTCTATTTTTAATATCTTGAGGAACTTCCACTCTGTTTTCCAGAGGCACTATACCAGCTAGCATTCCCACCAGCAGTGTAAGAGGGTTCCCCGTTCTTTACATACTCACCATCTTTCATTTCTTGAGTTTTTAATTTTAGCCATTCTGTCTGGTGTGAGCTGATAGCTCACTGTGGTTTTGATTTGTGTTTCCCTGATGCCTAGTGATGTTGAACATTTTTTTCATGCATCTGTTGGCCATTTGTATATTTTCTTTGAAGAAATATCTGTTCATGTCTTCTGCTTATTTTTCTACTGGATTATCTGCTTTTTGGGTGTTGAAGTCAAAGAGCTTGTTGCCTGTGTGCTCCTCTAGGATTTTGATGGATTCCTATTTCACCTTGAGGTAATTCATCCATTTTGAGTCTATTTTTCTGTATGGTGTAAGAAGGAGGTCTAATTTCATTCTACTGGGTATGACTGTCCAATTTTCCCAACACCATGTGTTGAAGAGACTCTCTTTTTTTCCATTAAATATTTTTACGTGCTTTTTCAAAGATTAGTTGACCATTGAATTGAGGCTCTATTTCTGGGTTCCCTATTCCATTTGATTGGTCTGTGTCTGCAGTACTGTCTTGATCATTAGAGCTTGGTAATATAACTCGATGTCCTGAAGGAGATGCTACCATCTTTAGTTTTCTTTTTCAACTTTTCCATTGGATATTTGGGATCTTTTCTTGTTCCAAACAAATTGCAGGATTATTTATTCCAGCTCTGAGAAAAATACTGATGGTATTTTAATATGGACTTATTTGAATGTATAGATTGCTATGGGAAGTGTAGGTATTTTAACAATATTTGTTCTTACACTCCATGAGCAGGGAAAGGGCTTCCAATACTTTGTGTCTACCTCATTTCTCTCACAAGTTTTCTAAAGTTTTCAGAGACAGTTTTTTATCTCGTTGTTGTGGTTTCCTCCTAGGTATCATATGGCTTGGTTTGCAACTGGGAATGGAAGTGATTCCTTGATGACTCTCTGGGCTGCTTCGCTATGGGTGGGCAGAAACACAAGCGACTTCTGTGAATTGCTGTGATATCCTGGGTAGAGGTGAGTTCCCAGAGAGGAATTCTGTGCTTATTCTTATGATTATCATGGAGTCTATCCAGTATTCTATATAGACTCTCATGAGGTCTGCCAGGAGCGACTGTGTGATTTCTTCTTTGTCAGCTTGGATGCCTTTAATTTCTTTTGGTGGTGAGATGTCAGAAGCTATGAAATTGGGGACTAGATGAAACAAGAGTGGTGAGAGTAGACATCGTCATGGTCCTGTCCTTTTCCTCTGGGGGAAAGCTCTTATTGCTGCCTTGTTGATGAGGATATTAGCTGTGGGACTTTTGTATGTGGCCTTCAAGATGTTGAGGTGGGTGCTCCCTATCCCTACGTGGTTGAGGATTTTATGCAACATTTATCGAATGCTTTTTCTGCATCAATTAGAGGACCATATGGTGCTTCTCCTTCCTTTCAGGAATGGGTTGGTTCCCATGGATAGAGTTGTGAATGTTGAGCCATCCCTTCAGACCAGGGATACATCTCACTTGATCATGGTGAAGCTTCTTCTTATTCAGGATCTGAGGATCTAGTATCTCATTGAGTATTTCTGCATCCCTCTGCATCAGGGTTGGTGCCTATAATGCTCCTTCCATGGATGGTGTGTGTCTGGCATTGGGATCAAGGTAATGCTGTCCTCATTGAATGAGGTTGGGAAGTTTCTTTCCCTTTCTCTCTTGGGACAGGTTCAGAAGAATAGAAGATTTTTTCTCCTTGCAGTGCTTGGGCCAATTGCCCTGGGAAGCCATGTGGCCCAGGAGTCTTTGTTGAATGGGAGACCTTGGATTAATGCTTTCAGTTCTTTGCTGGCTATGGGTTAGATCTTTCTTCCTGCTCCAGTTGTGGGTGTTTGCATATTTCTAGAAATTTTGTCCCTTTCCTCCTGATTGCTTAGTTGGTGGAGCATATCATTGCTCCTCATCTTCTCTTTGAATGGGGTTTCTGCATGGTTAGTTCTCCTCTTTCATTCAGGAGCAGACCAGTTGGAGTCCTTGGCCTGTTCTCACTGAGAGGCCTGCTAGGGCTTTACCATCTGGTTCATTCACTCAGAGGAGCAGTTTGTCCTTTCATGGATCGATGTTCATGGATTTGAGGTTTGCTTTTCCTACCATGGCTTTAGGCTTCCTTCTTGATGAGTTCTCATCTTTTGCTGGGTTTAGACATTCCTTGCTGTTGTTTTTGCAGCTCCTTTAGGTGTAAGTTCAGGTCGTGTCTTAGAGACTTGCATGCTTCTTGAGGAAGGTCTGCATGGCTATCTACTTCCTTCCAATGACTTGGCTGCCTTCCAAAAGTCACAAACTGATGCCTTTGTGCTTCAGAATCTCTGGCCCTGTTCTCTAAAGTTTCTATCGGACTCATGTCCCCGAGATAAAAATTTGCTTAGACATACGCAGTGTGAACAGATTTCTGAAGGAAACTGCGGACACAAGAATGATTGACTGTCTTCATTGGAGAAGTGTCTGTTCATATCTTCTGCCCATTTTTTGATATGATTATCTGTTTTGTGTGTGTTGAGTTTGAGGAGTTCTTTATAGATCGTGGATATCAATCTTTTGTCTATCCAATGAAGACATACAAATGGCTATCAGACACATGAAAAAATGTTCATCATCACTAGCCATCAGGGAGATTCAAATGAAAACCACATTGAGATATCACCTTACAGCAGCTAGAATGGCCAAAATTAGCAAGAGAGGAAACAACATATGTCGGAGGGGATGTGGAGAAAGGGGAACCCTCTTACACTGTTGGTGGGAATACAAGTTGGTGCAGCCTCTTTGGAGAAGAGTGTGGAGATTCCTCAAGAAACTAAAAATAGAGCTTCCCTATGACCCTGCAATTGCACTACTGGGTATTTACCCCAAAGACACAGATGTAGTGAAAAGAAGGGCCATCTGTGCCCCAAAGTTTATAGCAGCAATGGCCACGGTCGCCAAACTGTGGAAA
>NW_019154230.1:108906-134356 GCF_002288905.1 Enhydra lutris kenyoni | reverse complement strand
CCATACAACTGTGGGTTTATTTTTGGTTTCTCTAAACTATCCCATTGACCTCTGTGTGTATTTTTTTGTGCCAGTACCATGCTGTTTCCATAACTTTGTGTAATACCATAAAATCTGAGATTGTGAAACCTCCAACTTCATTCTTTTTTATCAATATTGCTTTGGGTATTCGGGATCTTTAATGATTCCATAAAAATTGTAGGATTATCCTAGTCATGTGAAAATGCTATTGGTTTGATAGGGATTATATTCAATCTGTAGGTTGTCATAGATATTATGGACATTTTAACAAGAGTAATTTTTCCTATCCATGAGCATGGAGTATCTTTGCATTTGTTTGCCTTGCCTTCAATTTCTTTCTTTCTTTCCGTTTTTATAAAATTTATCTTATGTTAGTGACCATAAAATGTATCATTGCTTTTTGATGCAGTGTTCCAAGATTCATTGTTTATGTACAATACACAGTGCTCCATGCAATACATGCACTCTAATTTCTTTCATCAGTGTTCTACAGTTTTCAGAGTACAGGTCTTTCACCTTCTTACTTATGTTCATTCCTAAGCATTTTATACTTTTTAGTGCGATTGCAAATGGGGATTTTTTTTCTTAATTTCTTTTCTGCTACATTGTGTATAGAAATGCGACCCATTTTTGTATATTAACTTTGTATCCTGTGATTTTACTGAATTCATTTATTAGTTTAGTAGCTTTTGGGGGGAGTGTTTTGAGTTCTCCCTACATAGTATCATGTAATCTCAAATAGAGGAAGTTTTTCTTTTTTACCAGTTTGGATGCCTTTTATTCCTTTCTCTTGTTTGATTGATATGCCTAGGACTTTCAGTACATTGTTGAATAAAAACAATGAGAATAGTCAATCTCTGTCTTTTAATTGGACAACTCCTAATGAACCATTTTATTTTTTAATTGAATTTAAATTAAAATGTTTTAAAATATTTATTTAGAAACATATTTTTCCCTGCATTTTTAAAATTTCTTTTCAGCATAACAGTATTCATCGTTTTTGCACCACACCCAGTGCTCCATGCAATACATGCCCTCCCTAATACCCACCACCTGGTTTCCCACAACCTCCCACCCCCCCACCCCTTCAAAACCCTCAGGTTGTTTTTCAGAGATTATGCTGAGTGAAATAAGTCAATCAGAGAGAGTCAATTATCATATGGTTTCACTTATTTGTGGAACATAACAAATAACACGGAGGACAAGGGGGGATGGAGAGGAGAATGGAGTTGAGGGAAATTGGAAGGGGGAGGCGAACCATGAGAGACTAGTGAACCATTTTAAATACCCTAAGCGTTTGTTTAAAAATCTTAGGGTTTTTTTTTTTGTTGTTGTTGTTCATTTTTGTTGTCGTACATCTTGATTTCTTGCTAAATATTTTAGAGTCATTCAATTAGGAGTTGCTTGGAGATTATTATTCACATCTTAGATTGGTTTAATGCCAACCTCATTTAAAAATATTTAAAACTTGATTTTCTGTGTCTTCACCCTTTATTTTTTGTTGTTTCACAAATTACATCTTTATACACTGTATTCCCACCAGCACAGATTTATAATTATTTCTCTGTACATCAGGGCTTCAAATCAGATAAGAGAGAAATAATTACTGCATTAAATCACTCTTGTTGTTGTAACCAATTTCCACAAATATACAGGGTTAAAACAACACAAATTATTCTCTTAACATTTCTGGATATCAGAAACTCAAAATCCATTTTACTGGGCTGAAATCAAGGTGTCAAGCAGGGCTGGCTCATCTAGAGTCTCTGCTGGGATTACACATTTTCTTGACCCTTTCAATTTAGTAGCTGTCTGTATCCCTTCCCTCATGGTCTCTTTATCTTCAATTTTATCATTCCATAGCTCTGTCTTTTTATGTCTTTCTCTTCTGATTATGACTTCTCCTGCATTCCTCTTATAAGGAACATGTTGATATGGCTCAAATAACCCAAGATAATTTCCTCCTCTCAAGTCTCTTAATTTAATCATATTTGTGACATCCCTTTTACTAGATAATATGACATACACAGGATCTGTCGTCTAGAATGTGGGCATATTTTGGGCATATTTTGATCAATCTACCATGACTCAAACAAAAAGTACATTTAAACTGTTGGTTGTACTTACCTATACACTTTTACTGATGCTCTTTCTGTTAGTAAATCTCCCTTACTGTCAAATATGTAGGAAAGTTTTTCCCTGTTAGAGAACAGATATGTTAATGAAGTTTCTATTTGTGTTTATCATGGATTGTTCCAATTTTGTCTTCATTTCCAAAATAATAATAATTATAATGAATCAACAAATTAATAATAAATTAATAATTTGTCTTAATTTTCAAAAGATAATTTTGCTGTATTTAAAATTTTTGGTTGATTTTTTTTCTTTCAGTATTTGAATATATCATCCCAGTGCATCTGGCCTGCATGATTGCCAATAAGAAATAATGTTGCTAATCTAATTGAGAATCTCTTTTTGTGATGAATTTTTCTCTCTTGGGGCCTCCAAGATTCTCCCTTTGTCTTTGATTTTAATAGTTTAATTATAATATCTCTTGGTGTGGATCCCTTTTAAATTTTGCCTAATTTGAGCTTATTTAGCTGGCCAGATGTATAGATTGAAGATTTTCATCAAATTGGATGTATTTCTTATGCCTTTTTTTTTTTTAAAGATGTTATTTATTTATTTGACAGAGAGAGACCACAAGTAGACGGAGAGGCAGGCAGAGAGAGAGAGGAGGAAGCAGGCTTCTTGCTGAGCAGAGAGCCCGATGTGGGACTCGATCCCAGGACCCTGAGATCATGACCTGAGCCAAAGGCAGCGGCTTAACCCACTGAGCCACCCAGGCGCCCATGCCTTTTTGTTTTTTAATAGCTTCTGTTTTAAAATTTTTATTTAAATCCTACTTAGTTAACATATTGGGTAATATTGGCTTCTGGAGTAGAATTCAGTAATTCATCACTTACATATAACACACAGTGTTCATAATAACAGGTGCATTGCTTAAGATCCATCACCCATTTAGCCCATCCACCACCTATCTCACTCCACCAACCCTCAGTTTTTTCTCTATTATTATGAGTCTCTTATGGTTTGCTTCCCTCTCTTTTTCCCCTTTCCCTATGTTCATCTCTTTTTTTTTTCTTAAATTGCACATATGAGTGAAATAATATGGTATTTGTCATCCTCTGACTTATTTCGCTTAGCATGATTCAATCTAGCACCAACCACATCATGGTAAGTAACAAGATTTCATTGTTTTCTGGTGATTGAGTAATATTCTAGTGTGTGTGTGTGTGTGTAGATAACCAAAACTTCAGTGACGTATCACCTCACACCTTTCAGAATGGCTAAAATTAACAACACAACCAACAACAGGTACTGACAAGGATGTGGAGCAAATGCAAACTGGTGCAGCCACTCGAAAAGAGTAGGAGGCTCCTCAAAAAGGTAAAGCTAGATCTACCCTATGACTCAGCAATTACACTAGTAGGTATCTACCCAAAGGGCATAAAAATACAGATTCAGAGATACATGACACCAATGTTTATAGCAGCATTATGAACAATAACCAAGTTATGGCAATGCCCAGTTGTCCATCGACTGCCAAATGGATAAAGAGGAAGTGGTGTATACATATTGTTGAGAATTACTCAGATAACAGAAAGAAGGAAATTTCACCATTTCCAGTGACATGGATGGAGCTAGAGAGTATTATGCTAAGAGAAACAAGTCAGTAAGAGAAAGACAAATACCATGTGACTTTACTCATGTGTGGAATTTAAGAAACAAAGGAGCAGGAAAAGAGAGCGAGACAAATCAAGAAACAGACTTTTCACTCTAGAGAACACACTAATGGTTACCAGAGGGAAGGTGGGTGGAGGATGGGTGAAGTAGGTGATGGGGATGAAATGTGCACTTACCATTATGAGCACTGAGTTATGTATGGATGTGTTGAATCACAAAATTGTACATCTAAAACTAATATATTACTCTATAGTTCACTGACGAATTTAAATAAAAACATAAAAAAATAACAAATGCTTATTCCATTTATTGAAGAACCAAGATACAAACATGAATGATTAGTGTACACTCTCTTGGAAGCTGGACCCCAGCACCTTAATAGAGATCAATGACCAACACTCTGACCCTGAAACTCTGGAAATAGTGGAAAGGGAAGAAATGAGGCCTAAAGTTAGCCTAGACTGAGACTGATTGTGGTGAGTTCCCATGAAGGTTATCAATCTCCCATTCACATACACTCAGGGATGGAATGTAACCTGCAGTCCCATCCTGATGGAATGCTGTTTTGGAAATGTGAGAGACCAAATACATTTCAGTTTTGATAATTTTAGAAATTTCAGGAAAGCCCTGACATTTCCTTTCAGTAGCTCCCTATACACAGAATCACAAAGATACTTTCCAGCCTCCTCAGACATGGGCCTCTGACCAACAAATCATGCTCAGAGATAGAATGGCAAACATTAACAAGGCAGAAAAGAACAAATGTTGATGGGGATATGGAGAAAGGGGAACCCTCTTACACTGATGTGGGGAGTGCAAGCTAGTAGAATCACTCTGGAAAACAGTGTGGCAGTTACTCAAGACATTAAAAATAGAACTATCCTAAGACTGAGAAACTGGATGACTAGGTATTTACTCCAAAGATACATATGCAGTGAAATGAAGGGCCACATGCAGCCCAATGTGCATGCAGCAATGTCCACAATAGCCAAACTGTGGAAGGAGAAGAGGAGCCCTTCAACAGATGAATGGATAAAGAAGATGTGGCCCATATATACAATGGAATATTACTCAGCCATCAGAAAGGAAGAATATCCATCATTTGCATCAGTTGGATGGACCTGGAGGGAATTATGCTAACTAAGATAAGTCAAGCAGAGAAAGTCAATTATTATATGGTTTCACTCATATATGGAACATAAGGAATAGTATAACGGCCAAAGGGGAAGGAAGGAAAAATTGAATGGGAATAAATCAGAGAGGGAGGCAAATCATGCAAAACTCTGGACTTTGGGAACCAAAATGAGGGCAACAAAATGGAGGGAAATAGGGTGAGGGGTATTAAGGAGGGCATGTGTGGTGATAAGGACTAGGTTTTATACCTAACTAATGAATCATTGAACACCATGTCAAAAAACTAAGGATGTACTACATGTTGGCTAATCGAACATGATTTAAAAAAAAAAAAGAAGAAGAAAGAAAGAAAATCAGAAACTAAGTACAGCCTCTCAGTGAAGCACACCCAATTCTTCTATGTAAACACACAAACACACACCAATTTAGAAACCAGAATTAATCCTAAAAGGCTCACTACCTATAGAGTTCTTTTTTAATAAGCTAAAGGGTTAAAGGCTGAGGCCATAACAATTTAGGATACTGGCTTATAGTGACAGGAAAAACAAAATGAGAATGAAGAATCCCAATCGCATGAAGTCTTAAAAAAGAATTTTTCACTATAATTTAAGAAGCAAATATATGTAACATAAAATTTACCATATAAAAAACTATGTGTTCAGTTCAGTGACATCAAGTACACTCCCAGTGTTCTGCAACCATTGCAACCATTCATCCACAGTACTTCTTATAATTGTTATCATCTTATAAACTGAAACTTTGTGTACCCATAATCCTGTTACTCCTCTAGTCAACACTGGCAACCATTATTTTACTCTTATATACAATTTGTCCTTCTGCAACTTATTTCACTGTGCACAATTTCAAGCATATTTATTTCAAGCATATGTTCTACCATGTGTCAGAATTTGTTTCCTTTTAAAGAATTAGTTGTATTCCATTCAGAGGAATATACCATATTTTGTTTATCCTTTGATCCCTCACAGACATTGAGGTATCTTCCACTTCTTGGCTATTGTGAACAATGCTTAAATAAACATGGGGACACAAACATCTTAATATTGTTTTGATTCACACATATCAGAAGTAGAACTATAGAACTATATGGTAATTCCATTTTTTATTTTTTTGAGAAATTACCCTACTGTTTTCCATTATAGCTACTCTATTTCAAATTCCCACCAGTAGTACACAAGGTTCTAATTTCTTCAAACAAAATTTCTTTTTGTGTTACTTTTAATACCAGGGTCAAGGAGTGATACTATAATTTGAATTTTCATTTCCCTAATGATTAGTGACTTTGCACATCTCTTCATGTGCTTTTGACCAATTGCATATCTTTTTTGCAGAAGTGTCTTAAGTTCTTTGCACATTTTAAAATTGGGTTGTGTTTTGTTATTGAGTTGTAGAAATTTCCTATATATTTTACATGTTAATTCTTTATTACATATACAGTGTGCAAATAATTTCTCATTCTTGTCACACTTGACTCTGTCGTTTGATGAATAGAAATTGATGTAGTCCCTTTCACCTCTTTTTCCTTTTACTGTCAGCGCTTTTGATGTGATATCCAAGAAATGGATACCAAATCAAATGTCATGCAGTCTCACCCCTTGTTTTCTTCTAGTTTCCAATTTTAGTTCTTACCTTTCAGTATTTAATCTTCCTAAGTTAAATCTTTTATGATGGTATAAGATAAGGAATACAAGTTCATTCTTTTGTATCTGAATATGCCATTTTCCTTGCACTTGTGGTTGAAGAGATGTATGAGACCATGAGTGGTCTGAGAGCATGTGTAGAAGATAATTGGACACATATTCCACGGTCTATTTTTGGGCTGTCTCTTCTTTTCCATGTCTGCCTATATGCTAGTAACACACTGCTTTGCTTGCGGTAGCTTTGTGGTAAATTTTGGAATCAGGAAAAATCAAGACAACAGAATTTGCTCTTATAAATTGGCCTTAGTTATTTGAGGTCCCTTGAAATTCCATAGGAACTTTAGGATGTATATTTCTACTTATCCATAATTGTTGTGATTTTGATTAAGACTTTATTAAGACCACACAGCTGAGTGACCTCCACACGTTAGAGGAATTGAACATCTTAGGTTTTCATTGCCCTCTGGAAATACTGACTTAACATTATTTGGAATAAATTGGCCTTATGAGAACTCTAGGAGCCAGCTCAGAATTTCTAGCAGTGAAGACAAGTGTAGTCAAAAGAAGCTGCAGTGAAGCGTGTAAGAAAATGTGTTGAATTTACATGTGATAGCACCCTCAGCACAATGGAAATATAGTCAGGAAAAAAAATCTCAGATTCTCCCTAGACAAGGAAAGACAAGAGTGGAATGCCTGTCGAATGTTCTAGCTTTGGAAGAGAGGTGTATGAAAGGACTGTTTTTGGTGTGGCTGACTCAGAACACTGAAGTGAAGGGGGTATCCTTTGGATATTGTATTATTTATTAGGCTACCTTAACTGAATAAACCAGACTGGGATACTTAAACTATTTCTTACACTTCTGGAGGATGGAAAGTACCAGTTATGATCTTGGTTAATCTGTTTCTGGTGAGGACACTCTTCATGCTTGGAAGGTGGCCAACTTCTTACTGTGTTTACATGTGATGGAGAGAAAGAGAGAGATTATCTTTTCTTTTCTTTTCTCTTCTTTTCTTTTCTTTTTTAATAAGTCTACAGTCCTATTGGATTATAACCATAGGTTCTATGTCCTCATTTTGACATCAATTGTCTCCTAATGGCCTAATCTCCAGGTACAGCCACATTAGGACTTAGAGCTGCCACATATGACTTCCACATAGATTCAATTCATATCAGAGCCCATACCTTGGAACTGATAACAAGAAAGCACCACATGATAGAGAACAGAGAGTCTGCTATACCACAGATACAGGAAAGCAAAATATTATTGGGTTTTGAGAACAAAGGCACCTTCCACTGGGAAATCACATGTACAATTCAAGTGAACACTTACTCTCAGAAAAGTCTGATAAGACCCCAGATGCTCTACTTGAGCAGACCAGTAGTCTTTCCTTGGATGAAGCCAATCTGAAAAAAAGGAGAGAGATGGCTGTTTTTTCCCAAGTTCTGAAGTACCAATGAAAGATCGTGAAGAATGTATACATACTAACAAGAATACATGGCTCACTAAAAAGGGAATAAATAATATCCAGGAAATGACCCTAAAGAAAAGGCTTAGGAAAAGAAATACTTGACAAAGAATCCAAAATAACCATCTCAGAGGTGAGCAATCGGCTAAAAGAAAAGGCAGATAATAGAATGAAATCAGAAATGATGCATATGCAAAATAAGAACATAGCTACAAAGAGAAACTATAAAATAAGAACTAGGCAGAAGCATGAACATGAACAATATAATAATTGAAAAATTCACTAGAAAATTGTGGCCTCAAATTTGTCAAGCAGAAAAAAAGAATCAATGAACACAAAGACAAGTTATTTGCACTCTTGAGTCAAAGAAGCAACAGAAATAGAAAAGTGAACAAAATCTAGGGATTTTTGGGATACCATCAAAGTAATATAAATACTATGGGAGTCCAGTGGGATCATTCAACACAATCAGTGGCACCTATTTAGGGGATGCAAGGATGGTTTAATATTTGCAAATTAATCAGCTATCAATGTGACACACTACACAAGCAAAATGAAGGATGAAAATCAGATGATGCATCTCAAACATCTATTCAGATAAAAACTCTCAGCTTCCTGTAGCAAGGAAAACAGAAGCAAAATCAAACTCTCGGAAATGACACAAAAACAAAAGAGCCTTTGCACATAGAAGGAAACCATAAACAAATAAGAAAGTCAGTCTACTGAATGGAAGAAGATATTTGCAGATGATAATCCCAATAAGGAGTAAATACCCAAAATATGCAAAGAACTTACATATTTCAACATTAAGAAGACTTATAACTTGATTGAAAGGAGGGCAGAGGATATGAATAGACATTTTTTTTTTCAAAAGGATACACCCCTATGGCCAACAGACACATGAAAACGTGCTCAACACATCTCATCATCAGAGAAATGCAAATAAATCAACACCACCATGAGATATCACATTACACCTGTCAGAATGGTAGAAATTGGCAACACTAGAAAGAAAGTTTTGGTGAGGCTGTAGACAGAAAGGAACCACTGCTGGTGGGAATGTAAAATAGTACAGTCAACTAAGGAATTCAAATGAGTTATTCAAGTAAACTAATAGGCTACAAAAACACCACAGCAAGAAAATTCTTTTATTTATTTAAAGAAAATTGACATCAACAACAAAAAATACACAATGCAAATATTATGTTAACAGAGATAGAAAGCATAGAAAAATAAGTATAGAAATTCTGGAGATGAAGAACTCAAATGAATGAAATAGAGAATGCAATAGAAAATATTCACAACAGAACAGACCAAACAGAATAAAGAACCAGTAAAATAGGAGAGGAACTCTGAAATAACCATGTATGAAGAGATAAATAAAAGGTGTAAAGGAAGCCTGCTAGATCTATGAGACACCATGAAAAACCACAATATTCAAATCTCTAGAAATTTGAAAGGGGAAGAGAGGAAGAAGGATCAGAAAGGTCATTTAATGAAATAGTGTGTGTGGGCACCTGGTTGGGTCAGTTGTTTAAATAGCTGCCTTCACTCAGGCCATGATCTTGGGGTCCTGGGATTGAGTCCTGCATTGGGTTCCCTTTCTCTCTCCCTCTGCCCCTCCCACTGCTTGTGTTTACTCTCTCTCAGAGAGTAAGAGTCTGCTTCTCCCTTCCGCTCGCCCTCTGGCTCTCCCTCTGCTTCTGCTTACTCTCTCTCTCTCTCTCTAAAATAAATAAATAAAATCTTAAAAAAAAAAAAGAAATAGTACGTGAGCAATTTCACATCCTGGGGAGAGATCTGAATTCCAAATTCATGAAGATACACACTACCCCAATTGCACAGTTCAAGTGATATTTTCCAGGACACTTTGTAATAAAACTCTCAGACTGAAAAACAAAGAGAGATCCTAAAGGTAGCAAAAGAAAAGGAGACTTTAATATAAACAGAAACAAATTGCCTATAAGCAGATGTCTCCATAAAACCTTATAAGCCAGGAGAAAGTGAGATGATATTCTTAAAGTGCTAAAAGAAAAAAAAAAATACTGCCAACCATAAATACTCTATCTAGCAAAATGATCCTTTACAAATAAAGGATAATTACTTTCTCAAATAGAACTAGGAGAACTCATTATCGCTAGACTTGTCTTACAAGAAATGGAAAGGAATTCTTCAAGTGAAAATTAAAGGACACTAACTAGTAATGAAAACTTATAAAAATATATAACACATTGGTAAAGGCAAATATATATAGCCAAATTGAGAAACACTAATACTGTATATGATGCACATTACTTACTTAAATATAGTAAAAAGTATTAAAGTTATCAAAAATAACTAAAGCCAGTATAATTTGTTAACAAATACACTTTTTTAAAAGGGCAAAACCCAACACTAAATGCAGAATGGTGGTTAAAAAAAAAAAAGCATAGATTTTGTATGTCATAGAATCCATATACATGTTATGTTGTCAGTGTAAAGAAGACTCTTAGGGCTATAAGATATTTTATGCAAGTCTCATGGTAACTGCAAAGCAAAATCTTATAAATTCATAAAAGAGATCCTAACATATCTCCACAGAAACTCACCAATTTACAAAAACAAAAACAAAACAAAAAGCACACAACCACCACATGCACCAAAAAAAAAAAAAGAAAGAAAGAAAAAAGAAAGACAGAAAGAAAGAAAGAAAGAAAGAAAGAAAGAAAGAAAGAAAGAAAGAAAGAAACAGGAAGCTACAAAACACATCAAACCAATAAATGGCAATAGTAACTTACTATATATCAATAATAAATGTATCTTTATTGAATTACCCAAAGATACAAAGTGACTGGATGCATCAGTAGACATTTCTAGCAAAAGACTTTTCAGTTTTATGCACACCACAGGCTCAAAGTGAATTGATTGAAAAACACATTCCATGCAAATATAAGCCGAAAGAGACTAGGACTAGGTACAGCTATGCTTATATAAAATAAAACAGACTCTTAAAGCCGAGAAATAAGATGTGACTAAGAAGGTCATTATATAATTATAAGAAGTTAACTAATCAAGAAGATATAACCATGGTAAATGCATATGCACCTAACATTGGAGAAACTAAATAGATGTTAGGCAAGTACTAACAGATCATAAAGGCAACCGAGGGAGTTTAATAGTCCACATTCAGCTAATGCCAGGGCATTTAGACTGAAAATCACTAAGGAAATGTTAGACTCAAACAATGTTTTAGACAAAAGAGACCTGATGTATGTAAGAAATAGACACCTATAGAAGATTCCATCCCAAAACAGCAGAATATGATCATTTCCCATGCATATGGGACATTCTGCAGGTCAGATCAAATAACAAGATACAAAACAAGTCTTACCAAATTTAAGAAGATTCCTATCATATAAATAGCTTTTCTGACTGCAATGGTATGAAAGCAGAAGTCAAGAACAAATGGAAAACTGGGAAGTCGATTAATATATGGAATTTAGTAGTATGCTTATGAATAACTAATTGTTAAGGAATAAAAAAGGAAAACAAAAAATTATGAAACAAACTTATATGAAAAACACATCAAAGCCTAAGGTATGTTGCAAAAGCAGTTGTGAAAGGGAAATTTATCGGAATAAATAAATGCATAAACAAGTCAAACTAGAGATGTAGACAACATAACATTGTACTTCAAGGAAGTAGGATAGGAGGAAGAACTAAGACAAAAACACCAGGAAGAGGGAAATAACAAAGATAATAGGAAAAAAATAGATGACATGGAGACTAGGAACACCCAACTAAAAAGATTGGCTAATTTAATTTAAATTAAAGAGGAACAAAAAAAAAAGAAAAGATTAACAAAACAAAGATTGAGATTTTGGATACACAAACTTTTAGCTAGGTTAAGAAAAAGAAAGAATATCCAACTAAAAAATATCATAAAATAGGATTAAACATTATAAATGATACCCAGAAATAGGATCATGGAACTACTGTACACAATTATATACAAGCAAATCAAATAACCCATAACAAATGGATAAATCCTTGAAACGCACAACTACCAAGACTGACTCAGAGGAAAATAGAAAATATGAGTAGACCAATAAAAAAATACTTATTCAATAAACAAAACCCTTCCATGTGGCAGAGAAGAAGAAGACAGCAGAGTGGAAGGATCCTAAGCTCACTTAGTCCCATGAACAAAACCAGATAATTATAAAATCATCCTATATAACCAGAAGTCAACCTGAAGACTGAGAGAACAAACAGAAAAACTAAAGGGAAAGAAGAAGCCACCTTAAAGAAAGTAAGAACTACAGAGACATGGTTTATGGTGGAAACAGACTGCAGGTGCTGTGGAAGGGAGGGGGTCATGGTTACAGAGAAGGGTGAGAGAGAGAAGAGCATATAGAGCAATGCACAAGGATAGCATTTCCCCAAAACCACTGGCTGGCTGATAAGGGAAGACCTATAAGGCTAGTAGCTGATCAGTCCACAGAAACTTGGTAGACCAGGAGGCAGTGGTGTGAGACATCCAAAGTATGTAATGGAAAATATCTGCAGCCAAGAATGTTCTATTCAGCAAGGCTATCAATCAGAATAAGAGGAGACATAAAGAGTTTCCCAGACAAACAAAAACTAAAAGAATTTATGAGCACTGAACCAGCCCTGCAACAAATATGAATAGGGACTCATTGAGTGGAATGGAGACACCAAAAGTGAGAAAGACTGCAGGGGAACAGAGAAAATTTCCATACATAATGACAAAACAAGTAATAAAATGACACTAAACACATACCTATCAATAACTAATCTGAATATATTTGAATTAAGTGCTCCAATCAAAAGACACAGTGTATCAGAATGGATTTAAAAAAAAAAGACCACATATGGGATTCATGAGTGGCTCAGAGTGTTAAGCCTCTGCCTTTGGTTCAAGTCATGATCTCAGGGTCCTGGGATAGAGTATCACATAAGCTCTCTGCTCAGCAGGGATCCTGCTTCCCCCTCTCCTGTATGGGGCTGTTTTCCTTTCTTAAAGGGTTTTAGCACTGATGGGTGGGATGAATATGGCATCACACCCCTGCCCAACCCTGGAGCTGAAATTTCACAACCCACCCCCTTCACTGAGCTCTCATGGGAGCACAGTCAATCATTTTTGTGTCCGCAGTTTCTATCAGAAATCTGTTCACACTGCATATGTCTAAGCAGATTTTTATCTCGGGGACATGAGTCTGATAGAAACTTTAGAGACCTGGGCCAGAGATTCTGAAGCACAAAGGCATCACTTTGTGACCTTTGGAAGGCAGCCAAGCCATTGGAAGGAAGTAGATAGCCATGCAGACCTTCCTCAAGAAGCATGCAAAGTCTCTAAGACACGACCTGACCTTACACCTATAGGAGCTGCAAAAAAAACAGCAAGGAATGCCTAAACCCAGCAAAAGATGAGAACTCATCAAGAAGGAAGCCTAAAGCCATGGTAGGAAAAGCAAACCTCAAATCCAAGAAGATAGATCCATGAAAGGACAAGCTGCTCCTCTGAGTGAATGAACCAGATGGTAAAGCCCTAGCAGGCTTCTCAGTGAGAACAGACCAAGGACTCCAACTGGTCTGCTCCTGAATGAAAGAGGAGACCTCACCATTCAGAAACCCCATTCAAAGAGAAGATGAGGAGCAATGATATGCCCCCCCAACTAGCAATCAGGAGGAAAGTTTCTAGAAATATGCAAACACCCACAACTGGAGCAGGAAGAAAGATCTAACCCATAGGCAGCAAAGAAATGAAAGCATTAATCCAAGGTCTCCCATTCAACAAAGACTCCTGGGCCACATGGCTTCCCAGGGCAATTGGCCCAAGCACTGCAAGGAGAAAAAACTTTATTCTTCTGAACCTGTCCCAAGAGAGAAAGGGAAAGAAACTTCCCAACCTCATTCAATTCAATCAGCATTATCTTGATCCCAAAGCCAGACACACACCATTCATGGAAGGAGCATTATAGGCACCAACCCTGATGCAGAGGGATGCAGAAATACTCAATGAGATACTAGATCCTCAGATCCTGAATAAGAGGAAGCTTCACCCTGACCAAGTGAGATGTATTCCTTGTCTGAAGTGATGGCTCAACATTCACAACTCTATCCACGGGAACCAACCCATTCCTGAAAGGAAAGAGAAGCACCATATGGTCCTCTCAATTGATGCAGAAAAAACATTCAATCAAATGTTGCATAAAATCCTCAACCACGTAGGGATAGGGAGCACCCACCTCAACATCTTAAAGGCCACATACGAAAGTCCCACAGCAAATATCCTCATCAACAAGGCAGCAACAAGAGTGTTCCCCCAGAGGAAAAGGGCAGGACCATGACAAGGAGATGTCTACTCTTACCATTCTTGTTCCATCTAGTCCCCGATGTCATAGCTTCTGACATCTCACCACCAAAAGTAATCAAAGGCATCCAAGTTGGCAAAAAAAGAAATCACACAGTCACTCCTGTCAGACATCATGAGAGTCTATATAGAATACTGGATAGACTCCACGATAATCATAAGAATAAGCACAGAATAAAATGTGCCAGCACGTCTCGGGGAATTCACCCCTATCCAGGATATCACAGCAACTCACATAAGTTGCTTGTGTTTCTGCCCACCCACAGTGAAGCAGCCCAGAGTGTCGTCAAGGAATCACTTTCATTCCCAGTTGAAACTCAAGCCATAGGATACCTAGGAGGAAACCTCAGCAACGAGGTAAAAAATTGTCTCTGAAAACTTTAGAAAACTTATGAGAGAAATGAGGTAGACACAAAGATTGGAAGCCCTTTCCCTGCTCATAGAGTGTAAGAACAAATAGTGTTAAAATACCTACACTTCCCAGAGCAATCTCTACATTCAAAGAAGTCCGTATTAAAATACCATCAATATTTTTCTCAGAGCTGGAATAAATAATCCTGAAATTTGTTTGGAACAAGAAAAGATCCCAAATATCCATTGGAAAAGTTGAAAAAGAAAACTAAAGATGGTAGCATCTCCTTCAGGACATCGATTTTATTACAAAGCTCTAACGATCAAGACAGTATCGCAGACGCAGATCAATCAAATAGAATAGGGAACCCAGAAATACACCCTCAATTCAATGGTCAACTAATCTTTGAAAAAGCAGGTAAAAATATCTAAGGGAAAAAAAGATAGTCTCTTCAACACATGGTGTTGGGAAAATTGGACAGTCATACCTAGTAGAATGAAATTGGACCACCTTCTTACACCATATAGAAAAATAGACTCAAAATGGATGAATTACCTCAAGGTGAAATAGGAATCCATCAAAATCCTAGAGGAGCACACAGGCAACAAGCTCTTTGACCTCAACACCCAAAAAGCAGATAATCCAGTAAAAAAATAAGCAGAAGACATGAGCAGATATTTCTTCAAAGAAAATATACAAATGGCCAACAGACACATGAAAAAATGTTCAGCATCACTTGGCATCAGGGAAACACAAATCAAAACCACAGTGAGCTATCAGCTCACACCAGACAGAATGGCTAAAGTTAAAAAGCTAAGAAATGACAGATGGTGAGTATGTAGGGAATGGGGAACCCTCTTACTCTGTTATTGGGAATGCTAGCTGGTATAGTGCCTCTGGAAAACAGAGTGGAGGTTCCTCAAAATATTAAAAATAGAATGGCCTTATGATCTAGGTAATGCACTCCTACAAATGTAGCGATCTTAAAGGCCATTTGTACCTCAATATTCATAGCAGGAATGTCCACAATTGACAAACCGTGGAAGGAGCTGAGATACCCTTCAACAGATGCATGAATAAAGAAGATATGGAATGGAATATTATCCCATTGAACAATGGAATATTATTCAGCCAATTGGAAAGATGAATACCCAACTTTTGTAACAACATGGATGTGACTGGAGGAGATTATGCAGAGTGAAATAAGCAGAGAAAGTCAATTATCATAGGATTTCAGTTACTTGGGGAAACATAAGGAATAACATGGAGGACATTAGGAGAAGGAAAGGAAAGTGAATTGGGGTAAATCGGAGGGGGAGACAAACCATGAGGGACTGTGGACTCTGAGAAGCAAACTGAGGGTTCTGAAAGGAAAAGGAGTGGGGGGGATAAGGGAGCCTGGTGGTGAGTATTATGAGGGCATATACAGCATGGGGCACTGGGCGGGATGCATAAACAATGATCCTTGGAACACTGATAAAATAAAACTAAATTTAAAAAAGGAAAGGATGAAAACAGGCACTCAAAATACAGGTTTCCCCACCAAATATATAGTATTCATATGGAAGCTTTAATAAGCAAAATAACAAAAAATAGACTATCCCTCCTATGTCAAAAGTTTTTATGCCATTTCACTTTTTCATGAAATATCTATATGTGCATAGTAATGAATTTTTTTGTAAAAGCAAAAATTCTCTTCAGATTTCTTTTAGTTAGCAAAAATGTATACTAGTATTGTCCTCTACACTAGTGGAGGGTTTTTTGTGTTTGTTTGTTTGCTTGTTTGTTTGTTTGTTTGTTTGTTTTTATAAAACAATCAAAGTGACATAGTGTGAAGTTTTGGAAAGTACAAAATACCTCTCTGTGTATAGGCATATTTCTATCAGCATTATTCATAATAACTAAATGGTGCAGTTGACCAGAGCATGCATCAATGGATTAATAGATATAACTGTATCCATTACATCTGGATGGATGGATATAAAACTGTGGGATAAATATAAAATAGAAAATTATTCATTTTAAAAAATAATAAAATTCTGCAATATGCTCCAACATGGGTGAAGTTTGGGGACATCAAGCCAGTGAAAGAGGCAGTCACAAAAATACAAATACTGTATGATTTCACTTATATGAGGTACTTAGTGTAGTCACACTCATAGATATTAAAGTAGAATGGTGACATGGGCCAGGGGTAAGAGAAGGAGGGGAAATTGAGAAGTTGTTTAATGGGTGCAGAGTTTCAGCTGGAGAAGACAATTCTGAAGATGGTAGTGATAGCGGTTGAATAACATTGTGAATATATTTAACATCACTACACTATACATTTAAATAGCTTTAAATGTTTAAAAAGCTAATTTTAGGGACCTCTTGGTGGGTTGGTGGGTTAAAGCTTCTGCCTTTGGCTCAGGTCATGATCCTGTGGTCCGGGATCTAGCCCCACATAAGGCTCTCCGCTCAGCAGGGAACCTGCTTCTTCCTCTCTCTCTGCCTGCCTCTCTGCCTACTTGTGATCTCTGTCTGTCAAATAAATAAACAAAAACTTTAAAAAAGTGAATTTCATATTCCATATATTTTCCTACAATTTTTAAGAACTATAAACACCAAATCTACATGTGTCAAAGTTACCACCCTGACTGAGAATCAATGAAATGACTTTATTGACCTACCAAATATTTGTTGTTTTACTCGTTCTGTTTTAATAATACACAATGTCAGCAGGATTGGGGAGAAAAGACAATTCCATATGCAAATGCTAAGATCATAAAACGTTCCCTTCTCTAGAGGACATTTTGGGGGCATATCTTAAAAAAAATCAATGTATGTATCAGAATCCTAGAGGAGAATGTAGGCAGCAGCCTCTTCAACATTGGCCACAGCAACTTCTTTCAAGATATGTCTCCAAAGGCAAAAGAAAAAAAAGTGAAAATGAACTTTTGGGACTTCATTAAGCTTCTGCACAACAAAGGAAACAGTCAACAAAACAAAGAGGCAACCCATGCAATGGGAGAAGATATTCTTTTGTTTCATTTACAATTAGTGGAATTTATCATAAGGAAATTAGTAAGTTCAAAGGTAAATATGAACCGAAAGTTGGAAACAGTTTAGCTGTCCAAATCTTAGGGGTTGTTCTGTGACTTATTACATTCATAAGCAACAAAAATATTTAATAATATGGAAAATTGTTTACAATATCTTAGTGAGTTTTAAAATTGTCATCTAACTTTTAAAGATTTCATTATCATTTTCCTTTTTTCCTTTTTTAATCTTTTCTACATAAATTTATACTTCATATTTTAAATTCCTATTTTTTTATTATTTTATTTTTTTATTTTCAGCATAACAGTATTCATTGTTTTTGCACCACACCCAGTGCTCCATGCAATCTGTGCCCTCTCTAATACCCACCACCTGGTTCCCCCAACCTCCCACCCCACCGCCCCTTCAAAACCCTCAAATTGTTTCTCGGAGTCCATAGTCTCTCATGGTTCACCTCCCCTTCCAATTTCCCCAACTCCCTTCTCCTCTCTAACTCCCCTTGTCCTCCATGCTATTTGTTATGCTCCATAAATAAGTGAAACCATATGATAATTGACTCTCTCTGCTTGACTTATTACACTCAGCATAATCTGATCCAGTCCCATCCATGTTGATACAAAAGTTGGGTATTCATCCTTTCTGTGATGGAGACATAATATTCCGTAGTAGATATGGACCACATCTTCCTTATCCTTTCGCCTATTGAAGGGCATCTTAATTCTTTCCACAGTTTGGCGACTGTGGCCAATGCTGCTATGAATATTGGGGTACAAATGGCCTTCTTTTCACTACGCCTGTATCTTTGGGGTAAATACCCAATAGTGTAATTGCAGGGCCATAGAGAAGCTCTATTTTTAATTTCTTGAGGAATCTCCACGCTGCTTTCCAAAGTGGCTACACCAACTTGCATTCCCCATGCATGCACAACAGTGTAAGAGGGTTCCCCTTTCTCCACATCCTCTCCAACACATGTTGTTTATTGCCTTGTTAATTTTGGTCATTCTAACTCGTGTGAGGTGTTATCTCAGTGTGGTTTTGATTTGATTCTCCCTGATGGCTAATGATGATGAACATTTTATCATGTGTCTGTTAGCCATTTTTATGTCTTCTTTGGAGAAGTGTCTGTTCATGTCTTCTGCCCAATTTCTGACATGATTATCTGTTTTGTGTGTGTTGAGTTTGAGGGGTTCTTTATAGATCTTGGATACAAACCCTTTGTCTGTACTGTCATTTGTGAATAACTTCTCCCATTCCGAGGGTTGCCTCTTTGTTTTGTTGACTGTTTCCTTTGATGTACAGAAGGTTTTGGTCTTCATGAAGTCCCAAAAGTTCATTTTCACTTTTTTTCCTTTGCCTTTGGAGACATATCTTGAAAGAAGGTGTCTGTGGCAGATGTCAAAGAGATTGCTGCCTATGTTCTCCTCTAGGATTCTGATGAATTTCTGCCTCATATTGAGGTATTTTATACAGCTCGAGTTTATTTTTGTGTAGTGTAAGAGAATGGTCGATTTTCAGTCTTCTACACATATTTGTCCAATTTTCCCAGCACCATTTATTGAAGAGACTGTCTTTTTTACACTTTATTTTTTTTTCTGCTTTTTCAAAGATTATTTGACCATAAAGTTGGGGTCCATATCTGGGCTCTCTGCTCTGTTCCAATGTTTACACTTTTTGTCTTTTATTGAGAAGCACATGGCTGTCATATCTTTATGACATGATGTAAGACATGTTTATTATTTCTTTCACAAGTATGAATTTTTGATAATTTAACAAAATGAAAACCACCACTTTGTCCAAGTATGATTTGAGTTTGCTCACCACAGTTTAGTAGAAATATTAAAATTTATATTGCCTTTTGTTTGAATATCTCTGAAGTTTCTTTCAAAGATTACACACTTATTTAAATTAATGATATATAGGAGGAGGGGGCAAGATGGTGGAGAAGTAGGAGACATTCTTTTAACTGGTCCCCTAAAATGGGCTGATTATCTACCAGAACACTCGGAACACCCATGAAATCAGCCTCAGATGTAGGATTATACACTTCTGGGTCTCCATGGGGACAGAAGTTTCCAGTGGTGAGGTAAAGCAGAGTGGGAAGGATCAGACTGATATAAGATAAATGGAAGGAAGAGGAAACCACCAGAAGCAACCCATTTGAAAGTAATACCCTAATAAAAGAGTGCCCTTGATTGGGGACCATCATTAACTTGGAGTCTGGTTGAAAGCACTTAGCAAAAGCAAAATATCTAAAGAGGTGGAATCAGGCAGTCATGGGCATGGGCTTAAGCTCATGGTCCCAGGATGGTCACAGCCGGCAACCACCCATGCCAGAGAAAGCGTGGCAAAGCCTTCAGGCCATGGTCCCTGAGTTGCCAGTGCTTGTGAGAGAGTCAAGGTGGATGCCAGCCAGTACTCTATGGAGCCAGACCTTTTTGCACTCTGCATCCATGCTGCACAACTGGGGCCTAAGCCATGTTCCACATTCTCCCCTGAGAGAGGTCCCTGTGGGCACTAGCCAGTGGTCTCTAGTACCCGCCTAGAGTCTGAACACTCCCAACCTGGGAGGTTGTGAAAATCTCAGTGGGCTATCTCTGGTAGGGGTCTCTCCAGCAGACTGGACTTGACCGGATAGCATCCCTGCAAAGGCAGCCAATGGAAGCACGCTCCCTGGACTGATATCGCTCACAGTTTTGGTAGCTCCAGGGTGCAGAGAGAAGCGGGAGCTGCTGTGATCCCTGAGACAGTGGCTGGGGATGCTCTCTGCTGGTGGGTGGTGGCAGAGGGGGAGTCTGTGTGGTCTGCAGCATACAGACGAAATCAGACTGAGGCTTCTCTCTAAGATGGAGGTCTGGGTGCAGTTTGCTTTCCTCTTAACCTCTGAAGAACTGCCAAAAGCCACCAAGAGCAAAACAAAACAAAACAAAACAAGACAAAAACAAAATAAAACAAAACAAAACAATGAACAAAAGCCTGAAAAACTGGTTTCCTCAGAGCCCAACACCTTGATAGAGAGCAGGAGGACTCAACCCAAGCAAGACTACCTGGAAAACAACAACATGGCAGGCCCTTACCCCAGGAAGCCAGTGAAGAAATGAGATGACAACCACCACAGGGTCCCCATAAAACTGTAAAACCAAAATATCAGGGGAAAAGGAGATATTAATCTTCTGGTATTTCCCTAAAGCCTGTATATCTCATAAATACAAGTTTTATTTTTAATTCTCCCCCACTATTTTCATTTAAAAAAATTTTTTTTCACCTATTTACCATCACAATGAGAGTTTAATACAACAAATTCTGAACTAAACTTTTTAACTTGAAATTTTTGGACACATATACCTGTGTTTTTCTTTTTCTTTATTTCTTTTTTAATATACATATAGAGATAAAGTTCAACACAATACTCTTTCCCCAATCAATACTATCCCTATATATAAACAAGTTTCAAACCCCCTTTATCTCAGCAAAGTGGAGTCCTTTAACAAAGATATCAAGGTACACCCAGGAAGAATCAAAATCAAAACAACCTTCCTTACCCACAATGAGGATTTATAACCACACTCCCATCTTTTTCTTCTGTCAGTGTTTCTGTGTATTTGTTTTTGTTCTGGTATTATATAAGCTTTATACTTCAGATTCACTATGACTGGGTCCTTTTTTCCTTCTCATTTACTTTTGTCAATCTTTTTGTTTGTTTTTGTTTGTAAACCCTATAAATCTTATCTTTGGAGCCCATTTTGACTGGGTCTTCTCTCTCTCTACTATTTTTTCCCCTTTCTGTCTCTTCTTCTTCTTCTCCTCCTCCTCCTCCTCCTCCTCCTCCTCCTCCTCCTCCTCTTCTTCTTCTTGTTCTTGTTCTTGTTCTTCTTGTTCTTCTTGGTTCTTCTTCTTCTTCTTCTTCTTCTTCTTCTTTCTTCTTCTTCTTCTTCTTCTTCTTCTTCTTCTTCTTCTTCTTCTTCTTTTTTTCTTTCTTTTTAGCGGGGACTCCCAATTACTCAGAAGCATTCCAGGATGCACCTTGCCTTGATCATGGTTGATACATTCAGCTACACATCCCCTCAACCATCTCCCCCTAAAACGACTAGGAGGCGGATGCCCAACAGAGGAAAAATTCAGAGGCTGTGTCCTCTCCATCAGAGCTATTGGATACGGACATAAATAGTATGTTGGAAAGGGAATTCAAGCTAACAATTATCCAGGCAATGGCTAGGTTGGAGAAAACCATTAGTGACAACATGCAATTGATCAGGGCATACATGAAAGCCACCAGGGAAGATGTTAACATTGTTATCAATGAGTTCCAATCTAATCTAAATTATCTCACAGCTAGGGTAATTAAGGTAGAAGATAGAATTAGTGATGTAGAGGACAAACTGATAGAGAAAAAGGATCATGAGAAAACTTGGAACAAACAGCTTAGAAGCCATGAAACAGAATAGGGAAATAAATGATACCATGAAACGTCCCAACATCAGAATTATTGGAAATTCTGAGGGGAAGGAGAAAGAAAGAAGACTAGAAGATATTGTTAAATAAATTCTCCATGAAAAATTTCCCACCTGGGGAATGGAACCAGAGTTTGTGTCCAAGACGCTGAAAGGTTTTCCCCCAAGATCATAGATCTAGAAAGACCTCGGGACACCTGATTGTGAAAATGATGAATCATAATTTTAGACAGAAGCTCTTGAGAACTGCTAGGGGGAAGACATTCTTTAAGTACAGAGGAAGGCCCATCAAAATGAAATCAGACCTGTCCACAGAAACCTGACAAGACAGAAAGTGCTGGCAAGACATATTCAGGGCACAAAATGAAAAGAACATGCAGCTAAGAATACATTATCCAGCAAGGCTGACACTCAAAATGGATGGAGAGATAAAGAGCTTCCAAGACCAGCAAAGTTTAAAATAGTAAGTGACCATCAAGCCAGCACTACAAGAAATATTAAGGAGAGTTCTATAAAGGAAAGAAGAACCCAAGAGTGCAACAAAACAGAAATTTATGGGGAAAAAAATCTATAGAAGCAAGGACTTCACAGACACCACAATGTCAATAAAAGCATATCCCTCAATAATGACTCTCAATGTGAAAGGCCTCAATGCTCCCATCAAATGCACAGGGCTGAAGATTGAATAAAACGCCAGGACCTGCCCATATGTTGTCTACAAGAGACCCATTTTGACCCTAAGCTTACATCCAGACTGAAAGTGAAGAAATGGAGACACATCTTTCATGCCAATGGACCTCAGAAGAAAGCTGACGTAGCAATTCTTGTATCAGATAAATTAGATTTTAAACTAAAGACTGCAGTCAGAGATAAAGAAGGACACGACATCATTCTTAAAGGGTCTGTCCACCAAGAAGATCTAACAATTTTAAATATTTAGGTCCCCAATATGGGAGCAACCAATTACATAAGAACTATTAATCAAGATAAAGATTCATATCGATTTGAATACAGTAAAAGTAGGGTATCTTAACATAACACTCTCAGTAATTGATAGTTCATCCAAGCAGAAAATCAATAAAGAAATAAGAGCATTGAATGACACATTGAACCAGATGGACCTCATAGATATAAACAGAACATTTCACCCTAAAACAACAGAAATCTCATTCTACTCAAGTTCACATGGAACTTTCTCCAGAGTAGCCCAAATACTGGATCACAAATCAGGACTCAACCATTACCAAAATATTGAGATTTTGTATTCTCATGTCTGAGATGTCTCATATGTCTGTGTATTTTCAGACCACAATGCTTTGAATCTAGAACTCAACCACAAGAAAAAGAATGTAAGGAATTAAAACATCTGGAAACTAAAGACCACCCTGCTTAAGAATGTTAGGATCAACCAGGAAATCAAAGAACTTGAGCAATTTATAGAAACCAATGAGAAAGAAACACCTCATTCCAAAACCTATGGGATACAGCAAAGGTGGTCCTAAGGGGAAAATACATAGCCATCCAAGTCTCCCTCAAAAAAAAAAAAAAAAAAAAAAAAAAAGGAAAAATCCGGAATATACCAGCTCTCTTTACTCCTTAAAGAATTGGAGAAACAACAACAAGTCAAGTCAACTCCACAAACAAGAAGGGAAATAATCAAGAATAACCCAAGATCAAATTGAAAGGGGAGGTGAACAATGAGAGACTATGGACTCTGAAAAACAATCTGAGGAGTTTAAAGGGGCAGTGGCTGGGAGGTTGGGGGAACCAGGTGGTGGGTATTAGAGAGGGCATGGATTGCATGGAGCACTGGGTGTGGTGCAAAAACAAGGAATACTGTTATGCTGAAAATAAAAAAAATAAAATAAAATAAAAAATACAAAAAAAAAAAAAAAAGAATAAGCCGAGATCAATGAGGTAGAAAGTAGATACAGTAGAACACATCAATGAGACTAGAAACTGGTTTTTGGAAAGAATCAGTAAGATCGGTAAATCATTGGCCATACTAATCCTAAAGAAGAGAGAGGACCCAAATTAATAAAATTATGAATGAAAAGGGAGAGATCATGACTAACAGCAAGGAAATAAAAACAGTATTCAGAAATTATTATCAACAGTATTGTGCCAATAAGTTAAGCAGTCTAGATGAAATTCATGCATTCCTGGAAACCTATAATCTTCCAAAACTGAATCAGGAAGAAAGTGACAATCTGAATAGACCAATATCTAGTAACGAGATTAAAACAGTGATTAAAAAAAAAACCTCCCCAAAAACAAGATCCCAGGGCATGACCAATTCCCAGGGAATTCTACCAAACTTCCAATGAAGAAAAAACACCTGTTCTCCTGAAGCTGTTTCAAAAAAATAGAAGCAGGCGGAAAACTTCTAGACTCTTTACAAAGCCAGAATTACCATGATGCCCAAAGAGACAAACACTACACCTAAGATGAGAATTTCAGATGAATATCCCTGATGAATATGGATGCTAAGATTCTCAACAAGATCCTAGCTAATAGGATCCAACAGTACATTAAAAAGATTATCCACCAGGACCAGGTGGGATTTGTCCATGAGATGCAATGATGGTTCAACCTTTGTAAATCTATCAATGTGATAGAACAAATCAAAAAGGTAGGAGAGAAGAACCACGTGGTCCCTCAACTGATGCAGAAAAAGCATTTGACAAGATAAAGCATCCGTTCCTGATTAAAATGCTTCAAAGTATATGGATAGAGGGAAAATTCCCCAACTTGATAAAATCCATCAATGAAAATTCAACAGCAAAATCATCCTCAATGGGGAAAAGCTGACAGCCTTCACTTTGAGATCAGGAACAGAACAAGGACGCCCACTCTCACCGCTCTTGTTCAATATAGTGTTAGAAGTCCTAGTCACAGCAATCAGATAACAAAAGGAAATAAACGGTATTCAAATTGACAGTGAAAATGTCAAACTCTCTCTCTTCAAAGATGACATGATAATTTATATGGAAAACTCAAAAGACTCCACTCCCAAACACTAGAACTCATACAGCTATTCAGTAATGTAGCAAGTTACAAAACCAATACAGAAATCAATTGCTTTCTTATACACTAGCAATGAAAACACAGAAAGGGAAATTAGAGAATTGATTCCATTTACTATAGCAAAAAGAACGATTAGATACCTGGGAATCAACCTAACCAAAGAGGTAAAGGATCTGTACTC
>NW_019154230.1:105744-108806 GCF_002288905.1 Enhydra lutris kenyoni | reverse complement strand
GTTTATGCACCACACCCAGTGCTCCATGCAATACGTGCCCTCCATAATACCCACTACCTGGCTCCCGAAAACTCCACCTCCCTGCCCCTTCAAAAATCCTCAGGTTATTCTTCAGAGTCCATAGTCTATCATGGTTCATCTCCCCTTCCAATTTCCCTCAACTCCCTCCTCCTTTCCATCTCCCCATGTCCTCCATGTTATTTGTTATGCTCCACAAATAAGTGAAACCATATGATAATTGACTCTCTCTGCCTGACTTATTGCACTCAGCATAATCTCTTCCCGTCCCGTCCATGTTGCTATGAAAGCCTGGTGTTCATCCTTACTGATGGAGGCATAATACTCCATAGTGTTTGTGGACCACATCTTCCTTATCCTTTCATCCGTTGAAGGACATCTTGTTTCTTTCCACAGTTTGGCGACCGTGGCCATTGCTACTATAAACATTGGGGTACAGATGGCCCTTATTTTCACTACATCTGTATCTTTGGGATAAATACCCAGTAGTGCAATTGCAGGGTCATATGGAATCCCTATTTTTTTAATTTCTTAAGGAATCTCCACACTGTAGAACAATCTATACTTTAAATGCAATCCCAGTCAAAATTCCACCAGCATTTTTCAAAGAGCTGGAACAAATAATCTTAAAATTTGTATGGAACTATAAGAGACTCCTAATTCCAAGGAAATGTTGAAAATGGGGAACATCACATTGCCTGATTTTAAGATTTACTACAAATCTTTGATCATCAAGACAGCACAAAAACAGACACATACAGTAGTGGGAGAAAGTAGAGAGTCCAGATATCGACCTGCAACTTTTTGGTCAAATAATCTTTGACAAAGCAGGAAAAAATATACAGTGGAAAAAAGACAGTCTCTTCAATAAATGGTGCTGGGAAAATTGGACAGCTATATATAGAAGAATGAAACTCGAAAATTCTCTTACACCATAGACAAAGATAAACTCAAAATGAATAAAAGACCTCAACATGAAGCAGGAATTCATCAGAATCCTGGAGGAGAACATAGGCAGCAACCTCTTTGACATCAGCCACAGACAACTTCTTTGAATATATGTCTCCAAAGACAAAGGAAACAAAAGCGAAAATGAACTTTTGCACTTCAGAAATATCAAAAGCTTCTGTGCAGCAAAGGGAACAGTGACTAGAACAAAGAGGCATCCCATGTAATAGGAGAAGATATTCACAAATGACAGTAAAGACAAAGGGCTGATATCCAGGATCTATAAAGAACTCCTCAAACTCAACACACACAAAACAGATAATCGTGTCAGAAAATGGTCAGAAGACATGAAAAGATATGTCTCCAATGAGACATACAAATGGCTAACCTACATATGAAAATATGTTCATCATCACAAGCTATCAGGGAGATTCAAATCAAAACTACATTGAGATACCACCTCACACCAGTTAGAATGGTTAAAATTAAAAGACGATAAATAACATGTGTTGGAGAGGATGTGGAGAAAGGGGAACCCTCCTAAACTGTTAGTGGGAATGTTAGTGGGAATGTAAGTTGGTGCAGCCACTTTGGAAAACACTATAGAGATTCCTTAAGAAATTAAAATAGAACTTCCCTATGACCCTGAAATTACTCTATTGTGTATTTTCTCCAAAGATACAGATATAATGAAAAGAAGGGCCATCTGTACCCCAATATTCATAGCAGCAATGGTCACAGTCCCCAAACTGTTGAAAGAACCAAGACGCCCTTCAGCAGACAAATGGATAAAGAAGATATGGTCCGTATATACTATAGACTGTTATGCCTCCATCAGAAAGGATGAATACCCAACTTTTGTGTCAACATGGATGGGACTGGAAGAGATTATGCTAAGTGAAATAAGTCAAGCAGAGAGAGTCAATTATCATATGGTTTCGCTTATTTGTGGAGCATAATGAATAACACCACGGGCATGTGGGAGATGGAGAGGAGAAGGAACTTGGGGAATTGGAGTTGGACAGGAACCATGAGAGGCTGTGGACACTGAAAAACTGTGGGTTTTGGAGGGGACAAGGGTGGGAGACTGGGCGAACCTGGTATTATGGATGGCACATATTGCATGGAGCACTTGATGTGGTGCATAAACAATGCATTCTGGAACACTGAAAAGAAATAAAAGGAAAAAAATCATATATAAGTTTTTTGAACTTCATGGCATATTAAACTGATTATGAAGTGTCTTTTAGTTTTAAATTGTATTAGCATCTGGTCTTCCACGTGGTATTAACATACTCATGCTTTAATTTTAATATCTAAAATTTAAAAGGCCTCCAGCTATTTGTCTCATATAAGTAATAAGTATACAAAGTATACATATCTGTCTTGTTACTTTTATTCATTTTATCAAATTATCAGAATTCCCAGGTGTTATGAAGTCCAAGTCCTTACCTCATCCCTGTCCTTGGTTGTGTTCATTCCTTTTTCTCTCTTTGAAGGTATGTGCATAATTTCATCCTTTCAGTGTTGGGGGTTTTAGCTCTTGTCCTCCTCTTTGCAATTCTCTTGCCATCTTACTACCTTGGAGTTAGTGTATATATCACTGAAGTCGCCAACGTAAATAATAGATTTAGGTGGGGCATTGTTTCATCAACTTTGTGGACTAATATTAGCACTTTATGTCTGGAGAATTTACTCAGATTTTCCTAATTAGCAAAATATCAGGTTTTTTAAAAGAAATAACTAGTTCTATAATTTCTAAAGTAATTACTCTTTCTGTAACTACATTTTTGTTTCTGAACAAAAAGTTGGACAAGTTATTGAAAGCACATTGACTTTTTAAAAATACCATGAAAACTTGAGGGGGCGTTGAAGATTACTTTATTTATTTTAGAGAAGAATCGGGGTTGGGAAGGATAGTAGGAGAGGGAGATAGAATCCTAAGCAGACTCTGCACTGAGTGCAGAGGCCCAGGTGGGGCTCACTCCCATTGTCCTGAGATCATGACTCTGAGTCAAAATCAAGAGTTGGACATTTAACTGACCAGATCACCCAAGAACCCTGCATGAAAATTGATTTTGTTCTGAGTTTATAAG
>NW_019154230.1:93102-102744 GCF_002288905.1 Enhydra lutris kenyoni | reverse complement strand
GGAAGAAGTCAAACTCTCTCTCTTCGCAGATGACATGATTCTTTATATGGAAAATGGAAAAGACTCCACCCCCAATTACTAGAACTCGTACAGCAATTCAGTAACGTGGCAGGATACAAAGTCAATGTACAGAAATCAGTGGATTCCTTATACACTCACAATGAAAATACAGAAAGGGAAATTAGAGAATCGATTCCATTTACTATAGTACCAAGAACCATGAGATAGCTGGGAATAAACCTAACCAAAGTGGTAAAGTAACTGTACTTGAGGAACTACAGAACACTCATGAAAGGAATTGAAGACACAAAAAGATGGAAGACCGTTCCATGCTCTTGGATCGGAAGAATAGACATTGTTAATATGTCTATACTGCCTAGAACAATCTATACTTTTAATGCCATTCCGATCAAAATTCCACTGATATTTTTAAAAGAGCTGGAGCAAATAATCCAAAAAATTTGTATGGAATCAGAAGAGACCCCGAATCGCTAAGGAAATGTTGAAAAACAAAAATAAAGCTGGTGGCATCACATTACCAGATTTCAAGCCTTACCTCAAAGCTGTGATCACCAAGACAGCATGGTACTGGCATAAAAACAGACACATATACCAGTGGAACAGAGTAGAGAGCCCAGATATGGACCCTCAACTCTATATGGACCCTGTTTTGACAAAACAGGAAAAAAATATACAGTGGAAAAAAGACAGTCTCTTCAGTAAATGGTGCTGGGAAAACTGGACAGCTATATGTAGAATTATGAAACTCGACCATTCTCTTACACCATACACAAAGATAAACTCAAAATGGACAAAAGACCTCAACGTGAGACAGGAATCCATCAGAATCCTAGAGGAGAATATAGGCAGTAACCTCTTCAATATCAGCCACAGCAACTTCTTTCAAGATATGTCTCCAAAGGCAAAGGAAACAAAAGCGAAAATGAACTTTTGGGACTTCATCAAGATCAAAAGCTTCTGCACAGCAAAGGAAACCATCAACAGAACAAAGAGGCACCCCACGGAATGGGAGAAGATATATGCAAATGACAATACAGACAAAAGGTTGATATCCAGGATCTGTAAAGAATTTTGCAAACTCCACACATAGAAAACAGATAATCATGTCAAAAAATGGGCAGAAGATATGAATAGACACTTCTCCAATGAAGACATACAAATGGCTATCAGACACATGAAAAAATGTTCATTATCACTAGCCATCAGGGAGATTCAAAATAAAACCACACTGCGATACTAACTTACACCAGTTAGAAATGCCAAAATTAGCAAGGAAGGAAACAACGTGTGTTGTAGAGATGTGGAGAAAGAGGAACCCTCTTACACTGTTGGTGGGAATGCAAGTTGGTGCAGACACGTTGGAGTACAGTGTGGAAATTCCTCAAGAAATTAAAAATAGAACTTCCCTATGACCCTGCCATTGCACTACTGGGTATTTACCCCAAAGATACAGATGTAGTGAAAAGAAGGGCCATCTGTACTCCAATGTTTATAGCAACAAGCCAAGGTTGCCAAACTGTGGAAAGAACCAAGATGCCATTCAATGGACGAATGGATAAGGAAGATGTGGTCCATATACTCTATGGAGCATTATGCCTCCATCAAAAAGGATGAATACCCCACTTTAGTGTCAACATGGACGGAACTGGAAGAGATTATGCTGAGTGAAATAAGACAAACAGAGAGAGTCAATTATCATATGGTTTCACTTATTTGTGGGGCATAACAAATAACATGGAGGACATAGGGAGATGGAGAGGAGAAGGGAGTTGAGGGAAATTGGAAGGGAGGTGAACCGTGAGAGAATATGTACTCTGAAGAACACCCTGAGGGATTTGAAGGGGTGGATGGTGTGAGTTTGGGGGATCCAGGTGGTGGGTATTAAGGAGAGCACATATTACATGGAGCACTAGGTGTGGTGCATAAACAATGAATTCTGTTACACTGAAAAGAAATAAAAAAAAATGACCTTGGAATGATAATGGTGTGTCAGCATAGGTATCACTGTTGTAATAAATGTACTACGGTGGTACAGGATTATATGTGTGTGTGAATAGGCAGTGTGTGGGAATTGTGTTCTTTGTACTCTATTTGGCCATGAACCCAAAACTGCTCTATAGATAAAATCTATTAATTTCATTTAATTCAATTTAATTTTATTTTATTTATTTATTTGACAGACAGACATCACAAGCAGGCAGAGCGGCAAGCAGAGGAGTGGGGGAGAAGCACCCTCCCTGCTGAGCAGAGGGCCCGATGCGGGGCTCAATCACAGGACCCCGAGATCACGACCTGAGCTGAAGGCAGAGGCTCAACCCACTGAGCCACCCAGGTGCCCCAAAGTCTATTAATTTCAACAATATGAAGAAATGACCTGTGGCTTCACAGAGATTCTTAAAAAAATAAATTAACTGTAATCCTAAAATACCTTACTTGACTCACTGAAATATGGTTTCCACTCAATTTTCATATTCTCCTTAACTTATTTTAACCAGGTACCTGATTTCTCTTTTGGGAGCTCTGGCTATTGTCAGTGCAGTGCCCTGCTTTGCTTTGGATGGTCAGTGGATTTTAAACTCTTTCCTCGATGCTACTACCCATTCCTCAGTGATTGGAGATAATGAAAGATATGGTAGGATTTTTCATCTTACTTGTTTGTAGTGTGCTTTTGGCTGCCAAAAAGACCCTGGCACTCTGGTTGATTACAGTAGAGTAATGTTTGCACTCATCTGGAAGGATTTCTGAATTACAATTTTTGCTATGTTGCAATATTTATAGCGATCAATGCCTTACTAGTATGAAATGTAATGATAACCTTAAAATGACATTTTAACCTGTAACTCTGAGATTTAGGCCAACTGGGAGAGTGAGGATATTTTTGGCTAATGTTTCTTGTCTTTTAACTTTTTTGCAAAGTATTTTAAAAGTATTTGGTGTATTGTTTTCTACCCCGAAAACTTAAGCCTGCTTACAATTAAATTAAAAATTAACACTCTCTGTTTGACGTATTTCACTCGGCATAATCTCTTCCAGTCCCGTCTATGTTGCTACAAAAGTTGGGTATTCATCCTTTCTGATGGAGGCATAATACTCCATAGTGTATATGGACCACGTCTTCCTTAACCATTCATCCACTGAAGGGCATGAGAGACTATGGACTCTGAAAAACAATCTGAAGGGTTTGAAGAGGTGGCGGGGTGGGAGGTTGGGGGAACCAGGTGGTGGGTATTAGAGAGGGCACGGATTGCATGGAGCACTGGGTGTGGTACAAAAACAATGAATACTGTTCTGCTGAAAATAAATTTAAAAAATGATTTAAAAAAACCATAAACCTGAAATATGCTGGAAATATTAACCACAAAAATAAATAAATAAATAAAACAATGTGCTGACATGAAAGGGGAAATCTTGGAAATAATACCTATGGTTTAATGAGACATGCTTTGCCCCAAAGAGTTTTATTTTGATAATGTGCCTTTATTCCCTTGCAAAGCAGAATTAGTTTTGACATTCAGGATAATTTTCAGTGTCTCATATCTGCAATATGTGAAACAAAGGACTTAAGAATTGAACATTCAGAAGTAAACCAGGTCTTCTCGAAAGCATAAAAGCAACTCTTCAGCAATCCTTGTAACCATTCTCTATAGGTCCTGGAAGCCCTTTGGCTTGGAAATTTTATGTTTGTGGTATCAGGGTCCCATGAGGCCTGTCAGGTTCCAGATTCAAGAAAGTCCAGAGCTGTGCTCTGTTCTCATTCCCTGCTCCCATGTTTTGCTGTACTAATTGATTAAATGCTGAGTTATTACCCTCTATCTTTCCCTAAACTACTTCCAGTGAGGTGATGTGAGACTTTGTAGTACAATAAGAATGGTTACACATAAGTGCATATATGTATTTGCTAGAAAATCCTACAGAACCCCCACCCCCCTTAAAAATCACTGCCTTGTTCAAGATCTTTTAGATCTGACATGCAGGGGTTCCTGGGTGGCAATAGTCAGTTAAGCTTCCAGCTGCTGATTTCAGCTCAGGTCATGATCTCAGGGTCCTGAGATTGAGCCGGGCATCAGGCCATGCCTTGAGCATGTAGTCTTCTTAAGATTCTTTCTCTCTCTCTCTCTGTCTTTCCCTGTTCCTCTGTCCCTCCCCCCACCCCTGCCTCTCTCTTTCTCTGTCCAAAACCAAAACAAACAAATAAATAGATATGACATGCAACCATTTGAAATTTAGGAAGTCAACAGGCCTGTGTGAAGATTACTTCTAGAAGTGTATGAGCATGATTTTTTTTTAATTACAAAAAAAATACATAGCTCTTTCATACAGGCAAAGCAGTAACTTCTCTAATTGAGGTATCCTTTTTTAGATCACTTAGTTGCTTTTTCACACTACAGGAACATCTTTTAGATAATTCCTTTAGAGTTTAGCCCAGACTTTTGTCCTAAGCAAATTACAATTGACCCCTGCACAACGTGGATTTGAATTGCACAGGTTCACTTACATGCAGATTTTTCCACAATCCAGTACTGTATACTGTATTTTCTTTCTTTTTGATTTTCTTAATAACACTTCCCTCCAGCCTATTCTATTAACAAATTTGTATCTGACACATATATACTAAATATGTGTCAATTGACTATGTTCTTGGTGTGTCTTCTGATCATCAGCAGGTTATTGGCAGTTACATTTTGGGGAAGTCAAAAGTTATATGTGGAATTTGAAATGTGAGGCAGTTCAGTCTCCTTAACCATCACATTTTCAAGGGTCAATTTTATATGTTATATCACATATATATTATGATTTAACATTTTAGTAAAGCAGTTAATACTAGTCCTGAAACCAAAAAAATCATTAATTTTCCCAGATAAACACATTCTATTCTTAGTTATTTTTCACTGATTTTCAAATCACATATTACTATCACAGTAATTATCAAGATTCATCGTATGATCATATTATATTAGAAAGTCTACATTACATCAGAAGGGAAATATATGCTTGTCTCTAGCTGGAATGTATGTGAAGAACCATCTTTGCATATCTGCTGCAATTCATGACTTATAAATGCCTAATAAATGTGTTTTACACAATAAATATCAGTGTTGTTTATTGAATCCAAAAGAAGGTTTCTAATTAAGTAAACTACAAAAATTATTGTCATTATAATTATATCAATATGCGTATAATGTCAATATAATTCTGACATTAAAAAACTTGAAATGGGGTGCCTGGGTGCCTCAGTGGGTTAAAGTCTCTGCCCTTCGGCTCAGGTCATGATCTCAGAGTCCTGGGATCAAGTCCTGCACTGGGCTCTCTGCTCATTGGGAAGCCTGCTTCCCTACCAAGCTCTCTGCCTGCGCCTCTGCCTGCTTGTGATCTCTGTCAAATAAATAAATAAAATCTTTAATAAATAACCTGAAAGGCCTTTGTAGTCCTGGCATATTATTTTCTTTATGGAAATGACCCGTTTTGGTTTCTGTAGGTTAATTCAAAAAATGAAATTATTTTGCATATTTTTAAAAAAGTATTACTGACTGTTAAGATTTATTTTCAATGTTTCTACTTGGCAATTTTTACATTTCACCCACAATCTACAAAAAATGTACACATTCTTTTCAGCATTTCAGTTTAAAAAGCCATGCAATTAAACTTGACCCTTGATAATTGTTCTTGTAGTACATTGTTCTAATAATAAATTGTAAATGTGTGCTTTGTGAGTATGTGGTGTTTAGTCATCATTTTATCCTAAGGTATTTATTTGCATACATACACACATACTAATGGTACATGAGTATTTTTTTTCCAATTATTTGACTTAAGCTTTAACTTGAAGGTATCTTAGAGATGCTTCATGCTGACCAATAAGGGAATATATGTGTTCCAGCATCTTAGGCTTTACCATTTTCTGTGTCTTTCTCTGCTTTTTATTTACTTTCTGTATTGAAGTACATGGCATGTTATCTTAGTTTTGGGTGTACAACTTTTTGATTCAACATTTCTATACATTACAAAACAATCACTTTTGGAATAGTTACTATCAATCACCACATAATAATAGTTATTGCAATATCACTGACCATATTTCCTGTGTTATGCTTAACACCCCTGTGATTTATTTTATAACCAGAAGTTTGTAACTCGTAGTCTCATTCACCTATGTTGCCCATTCATTCACCTGCCTCCCTTCTTGGAAACAAGTTTATTCTCTGTGTTTATGAGTCTGTTTTGTTTTGATTGTTTATTTCTTTTGTTTTTTAGGTTCCACATGTAAGTGAAATCCATGGTATTTGTCATCTCTCACTTATTTCACTTAGCATAATATCCTCTTGGTATGTCTCTGTCACAAATGACAAGATATAGTTTTTTTTATTGCTTAACAGTATTTCATTGATCATTATTTCATATATATGTATATATACATGTGTGTGTGTGTGTGTGTGTGTGTGTGTGTGTGTATACACACATACTCCATTAATTTAGCAGGGGATATAGACATATCTTGGCTACTCTAAATAATGCTGCAATCAACATGCTGGTGCATATGCATATATCTTTTCATATTGGTGGGTTTGTTTTCTTAGAATATACACCCAAAAGTGGAATATTAGACTATATTGTAATTCTATTTCTATTTTCAATTTTCCAAGGACACTCCACAGTGTTTTCCACAGTGGATGAATGAATTTTTGTTCTCAAAAAACGATGTACAAAAATCTCACTTTACTCACATCTTTGACAGCATCCACAACTTCATTGTGCTTTGATTTTTTAAATACTAGCTATTCTGACTGACGTAAAGTGATATTTCCTTTTATTTTGCTGTTGTTTACCCAAGTGTAACTTAAATTCAATGTTATGCTAGTTTTAGATGTACAATAAAATTATTCAACAATTCTATACATTAGACAATGGTCATCATAATAAGTGTTCTCTTTTCTAAAGATTATTTATTTGTTTGTTTATTTGAGAGAGAGAGAGAGAGAGAGAGAGAATCTCAAGCAGACTCCCCGATAAGTCTGGATCCTGATGTGGTGCAACCCTGAGATCATGACCTGAGCTGAAATCAAGAGTTGGCCACCTATCTGACTGAGCCTCCCAGGAACCCAATGCCTTTCCATTTTTAAACATAATATAGTTGAATTCATCTGTACAGTCAATTATAGAATAATCATCCTTGGATTTCAATAAAGCTTTGTCCAAAAGATATTATTAGATGACACCTTGTTTCCTATTAAAGTTAATTTTTTTATGTGAAACATAATTTCAAAATGCTATTTCAAAATTATCACTAACTTACTTCTGACTTTTTAAATAATTTTTAAAATTTATTTTCAACATAACAGTATTCATTGTTTTTGTACCACACCCAGTGCTCCATGCAATCAGTACCCTCTCTAATACCCACCACCTGGTTTCCCCAACCTCCCACCCCCCACCTCTTCAAACCCTTCAGATTGTTTTTCAGACTCCATAGTCTCTCATGGTTCACCTCCCCTTCCAATCCCCCAACACACTTCTCCTAACTCCTCATATCCTCCATGCTATTTATTATGTTCCACAAATAAGTGAAACCATAAGATAATTGACTCTCTCTGCTTGACTTATTTCACTCAGCATAATCTCTTCCTGTCCCGTCCATGTTGTTACAAAAGTTGGGTATCCATCCTTTCTGATGGAGGCATAATACTCCATAGTGTATATGGACCACATCTTCCTTATCCATTCGTCCGTTGAAGGGCATCCTGGTTCTTTCCACAGTTTGGCAACAGGGGCCATTGCTGATATAAATATTGGGGTGGAGATGCCCCTTCTTTTCACTACATCTGTATCTTTGTGATAAATACCCAGTAGTGCAATTGCAGGGTCATAGGGAAGTTCTATTTTTAATTTCTTGAGGAATCTCCACATTGTTCTCCAAAGAGGCTGCACGAACTTGCATTCCCACCAATAGTGGAAGAGAGTTCCCCTTTCTCCACATCCCCTCCAACACATGTTTCCTGTCTTGCTAATTTTGGTCATTCTAACTGGTGTAAGGTGATATCTCAATGTGGTTTTAATTTGAAACTCCCTGATTGCTAATGATGATGAACATTTTTTCATGTGTCTGATAGCCATTTGTATGTCTTCATTGGAGAAGTGTCTGTTCATATCTTCTGCCAACTTTTTGATATGATTATCTGTTTTGTGTGTGTTGAGTTTGAGGAGTTTTTTATAGATCCTGGATATCAATCTTTTGTCTGTACTGTCATTTGCAAATATCTTCTCCCATTCCGTGGGTTGCCTCTTTGTTTTCTTGACTGTTTCCATTGCTGTGCAGAAGCTTTTGATTTTGATGAAGTCCCAAAAGTTTATTTTGGCTATTGTTTCGTTTGCCTTTGGAAAGATATCTTGAAAGAAGTTGCTGTGGCTGATATTGAAGAGATTACTGCCTATGTTCTCCTCTAGGATTCTGATGGATTCCTGTCTCACGTTGAGGTCTTTTATCCATTTTGAGTTTATCTTTGTGTACAGTGTAAAAAAATGGTCGAGTTTCATACTTCTACATATAGCTGTCCAGTTTTCCTATCACCATTTATTGAAGAGACTGTCTTTTTTCCACTATATATTTTTTCCTGTTTTGTCAAAGATTAACTGACCATAGAGTTGAGGGTCCATATCTGGGCCCTCTACTCTGTTCCACTGGTCTATGTGTCTGTTTTTATGCCAGTACCATGCTGTCATGGTGATCACAGCTTTGTAGTAAAGCTTGAAATCAGGTAACGTGATGCCCCCAGTTTTATTTTTGTTTTTCAACATTTCCTTAGAGATTCGAGGTCTCTTCCGGTTCCATACAAATTTTTGGATTATTTGCTCCAGCTCTTTGATGAATACCAGTGGAATTTTGATTGGAAAGGCATTAAAAGTATAGATTGCTCTAGGCAGTATAAACATTTTAAAAATGTTTATTCTTCTGATCCAAGAGCATGGAATGGTCTTCCAACTTTTTGTGTCTTCTTCAATTTCTTTCATGAGTGTTCTGTAGTTCCTCGAGTACAGATCCTTTCCCTCTTTGCTTTGGTTTAGTACCAAGTATCTTATGGTTCTTGGTGCTATAGTAAATGGAATTGTTTCTCGAATTCCCCTTTCTGTATTTTCATTGTGAGTGTATAAGGAATCCACTGATTTCTGTACATTGACTTTGTATCCAGCCACGTTGCTGAATTGCTGTATGAGTTCTAGTAGTTTGGGGGTGGAGTCTTTTGGGTTTTCTGCAAAGAATATAAAGAATCATGTCATCTGCAAAGAGAATCATGTCATCTGCAAAGAAAGTTTGACTTCTTCATTGTCAATTTGGATACCTTCTATTTCTCTGTTGTCTGATTGCTGTTGCTGGGACTTCTAATACTATGTTGAACAAGAGTGGTGAGAGTGGGCATCCTTGTCCTGTTCCTGATCTCAACAGGAAGGCTGCAAGCTTTTTCCCATTGAGAATGATATTTGCTGTGGGTTTTTCATAGATAGATTTGATGAAGTTCAGGAATATTCCCTCTATCCCTACACTTTGAAGCGTTTTAATCAGGAACAGATACTGGATTTTGTCAAATGCTTTTTCTGCATCAATTGAGAGGACCATGTGGTTCTTCTCTC
>NW_019154230.1:87505-91856 GCF_002288905.1 Enhydra lutris kenyoni | reverse complement strand
CCATGTGCACTTGAGAAGAATGAGTATTCTTTTGTTTTAGGGTGGAATGTTCTGTATATATCTATGAGGTCCATCTGGTCCAATGTGTCATTCAATGCTGTTTCTTTATTGATTTTCTGCTTCAATGATCTGTCTATTTCTGAGAGAAGCATGTTAAGATCTACTATTAATGTATTCATATCAATATGAGTCTTTTATCTTGATTAACAGTTTTCTTATATAATTGGCTGCTCCCATATTGGGAGCATAGATATTTACTATTGCTAGATAATCTTGGTGGATAGTCCCTTCAAAAATGATGTAGTGTCCTTCTGTATCTCTAACTACAGTCTTTAGTTTAAAATCTAATTTATCTGATATGAGAATCGCTACCCCGGCCTTCTTTTGAGGCCCATTGGCATGAAGGATGCTTCTCCATCTCTTCACTTTCAGTCTGGGTGTATCTTAGGTTCAAAATGGGTCTCTTGTAGACAACATATGGATGGGTCCTGTCGTTTTATCCAATATGCAACCCTGTGCCATTTTATGAGTGCATTTAGGCCATTCCCATTGAGAGTGATTTTTGATAGATACGTTTTTGTTGACATCGTGTTACCTTTGAAGTCTTTCTTTCTGTAGATTGTCTCCATATTTCTGTTCAATGCTATTCTTAGGATTTTTCCTCTTTATAGAACCCCCTTAATATTTCCTGCAGTGTTGGCTTGGTGGTTGCATAGTCTTTTAAGCCTTGCTGGTCTTGGAAACTCTTTATCTCTCCCTCCATTTTGAATGTCAGTCTAGCTGGATAAAGTATTCTTGGCTGCATGTTCTTCTCATTTAGTGCCCTGAATATATCTTGCCCGCCCTTTCTCTCTTGCCAGGTCTCTGTGAACAGGTCTGACGTTATTCTGATGGGCTTTCCTCTGTAAATAAGGAGGCTCTTTGTCCTAGCGGCTTTCAGGAGATTATACCTACAATTATGATTCCTCAATTTGACTATCAGGTGCCTTGATGTTTTTCTGGAACCTATAATCTTGGGTGGAGACCGTTCAGCCTCTAGTACATGAACGCTGGTTCCATTCGCGAGATTGGGAAATTTTTCATGAAGAACTTGTTTCGCTATTTCTTCTAGACTTCTTTCTTTCTCCTCCTCTTCAGGGATTCCAATAATTCTGACGTTGGAACATTTCGTGGTGTCCTTTATTTCCCTGATTCTGTTTTCATGGTTTCTAAGCTGTTTGTTCCAGGCTTCCTCTTGATCCTTTCTCTCTATCTGTTTGTCCTTTAGATCACTAATTCTATCTTCTGTCTCTGTTACCCTAGCTTTGAGAGAATTTAGATTAGATTGAAACTCATTGAGAGCATTGTGAACCTCAGCCTTGGTAGCTTTTAGATCTGCCCTAACATTGTGAATATCCTGTCTGGTCGCTTTCAGCTCAGCCCTAATCAATTCCGTTTAGTCACTCATGGCTTTCTCCAACCTAGCTATTGCCTGGATAATTGTTAGCCTGAATTCTCTTTCCGATATATTGTCTATGTTGATAGCCGTTAGCTCTCTTGCAGAAGGTCCATCCTCTGTATTTTTCTTCTGTTGGCATTCCTCCTCCTAGTCATTTTGGTGAGAGATGACTGAACAAATGTAGCTGTTTGTATCAACCGTGGTGCAGTCTAGGTGCACCCTGGAACACTTCTGAGCAATCAGGATTCCCCACCCAAGTGAGAGAAAAAAGAAAAGAAAAAGAAAAAAAAGAGAGAGAGAGAGAGAGACAGGAAAGAAAGGGTAGATGAAAGCAAAGGTTCAGCCCAAATGGGCCCCAAGGTAAGATTTATGATGTATACAAACAAAAACAAACAAAAAGACTGATAAAAGTATATAACAAGAGAAAAATATAACATATATCAAATAAAGGAAGAACCTTGTCGAAAAGAACCCCAAATGTAAGATTTATATACTATCAGGACAAACACAAAAACACAGAAACACTGGTGGAAGAAATAGATGGGAGAGTGGTTATAAATTCTCAGTGTGGGTGAGGAAGTTTGTTTTGATTCTTCCTGGATGTATCCTGATATCTTTGTTAAGGGACTCAACTTTCCTAGGCTAAAGGGGGATTAAAAATTGGTTTACCTATATTGGTAGTATTGATTGGGGTTAGGGGATTACTTTGAAGTTTAACTATATGAATGTTAGAAAATAAAAATAAAAAAGAAATAAACTAGACTAAACTAAGCTAAAATTAAAGAAATTCAAATATAGAAATTCAAAATAAAAACAGAGGTGTATATATCAAAAAGTTCAGGTTAGAAAGTTATTATGGAATTTGATGTACTGGACAGCTTGCAGTGATGGTAAATAGGTTAAAAAATTATCTATATAAAAAAATGAGCCAGAATAGTGGGAAAAATTAAACATAAAAGTTGTCCTATAAAGTAGGGGTGGTGGTTCTCTTGTAGTCTTTTTTTTTTTTTTTTTTTTTTTCTTTCCTGGTTGGTTTTCTGGGAGAGGGGCCTGCCACGTGGATTTTCAGTCAATGATGTTCCCTGAGTTAAGTCCTCCAGTCCCCCTCAAGGGGTTTTTATGTTTGTTCACCTTTTTTTTCTTCCCTCTCGCCTTGACTGCTCTTGATGGTTTTTGTAGGTTTAGAGGAAAGCAAACTGCACCCTGACCTCTCTCTCAGAGAGAAGCCTCAGTCTGTTCTTCTGGGGGTATTGCAGAGCCCATATAAATCCCCCCTTGGCCGCTGGCAGAGCAGGTTCCCAGTCACGGTCCCTGGGGACACAGGATCTTCTGCTGCAGCTATTTGGGCAGCTCCAGACCGCCAGTGAGGTTCCAAGCAGTGATCACACACTGAAATTTTCCCGCTGGTCCAGGCTGGGAGTGCCTCGTCTTTTTGGGTCTAAGAGTCCCCAGCTTGCGTACACCTCTTTCAGGGTAGGCTGTGGGTTATGAGCATGTCTCAGGCTCTGAGAAAGGGGCGCAGGTCTGAAAGCACCAGGCTGGGCCTTCAGGAACCTCTCTCAGGGGAGAGTTTGGGGCGCGCATCTTAGGCTGTGAAACTATGGCGCATGTCAAAGAGTGCTGTCTGGGCCTTTGTACCTCTCTCAGGGGAGGATGAGGGGGGCGCGCATCTCAGGCTCTGTAGCAGGGCTCATGCGTTCTGCCTTCTGGCTTGGCTCCCATCCCCTCACAGGGGCCAGAACCCACGCAATCTCTGGCACGCTGGCAGCCCAGGGACCAGGACCTGGTTTCTCCGCCACACTCTCTCTGGCTCCGCACCAGGGGAGGCTGTCCTGGGACTGGGGACTTAAGCCCCTGTCCCTAGCCACCCCGATTCCCACAATTTCCCCCGCATGATCTTTTGCTCTTTTGGAGTGCTTTCAACCAGTCTCCAAGTTAATCCTGGTCCCCAGATGCAGGGCACTCTCACTCGTATTAGGGGTATTACTTTCCAACCAGGGTCACTTCTGGGGGCTCCCTCCCCCTTTTGATTATCTTCTGATATCAGTCCACCTTTCCCACTCCACATTACCTGCCCACTGGCATCTTCTGCCCCTGTAGAGATCCAGACGTGTATAATTATGATCTCAGGCTGATTTCATGGGTGATTGGAGTTCTTTTGTAGGTAATCAGCTCACTCTAGGGTACAGGTAGAAAAGGCGCCTCCTCCTACTTTCCTGCCATCTTGTCCCCCACCCTTACTTCTGACTTTTAAGGCTATTTTGTCTCACGATGCCTGGGTGGCTCAGTGGGTTAAGCATAAGGCTCTTGATCTCAGCTTAGAACTTGATCTCGGGGTCATGAATTCAAGCCCTGCTTTGAACCCCTCATGGAGACTAATTTTAAATAAATAAATAAATAAATAAATAAATAAATAAATAAATAGTCTATTTTCTCTCATATCAGATATTGCTACCCCAATTTCCTTTTAGTCTCTATTTGCATGAAATGATTTTTTCATCCTTTTATTTTCAGACTATATTTGTCTTAGGTATGAAGTCAGTCTGTTGTAGGCAGCATATAGATGGCCTTATTTTCTTTTAATCCATTCAGTCACCCTATATCTTCCTACTAAAAATTTCACATTTAAAATAATTGATATTCTGTATATTTATTGCCACTTTGTTCATTGTATTCTTCCTTTTTCTAAATTTCTGCTGAATATTTTCTTTTTCTTGCTCTCTTCCATAATGATTTGATGACTTTTTAAAATTATGCTTGGAGCCATTTTTCCTTTGATATTTTTTTTTTTTTGTGATTAGCAAGAGGAACATATAGTACAACTGCATATATAGAAATCTACTTGAGGTTGATAGTCACCAAAGTTAAAACACATTTTAAAAGTATTATATTCTTACTCCCTCTTCCACATAT
>NW_019154230.1:86255-87278 GCF_002288905.1 Enhydra lutris kenyoni | reverse complement strand
TTATTATTTATTTATTATTTTAAATTATTATTTTAAATTATTATTTTTAAATTATTATTATTATTTTTTTATTTGTGTGTGTGAGAGAGAGAGAGAGTGCATAAGCAAGGGAACAACAGGCAGAGGGAGAATCAGGCTCCCTGCTGAGCAAGGATCCTGATGCAGGACTTGATCTCAGAACCCTTGGATCATGACTTGAGTCAAAGGCAGCATTTAACTACTGGGCCACCCAGATGTCCTACTTAGAGTAACACTTAACTAATATTTGTAGACTATAATTTACTATATCAATGTTTTAACATTTATACCACAGTTCTAAGTAGCTGATACATTACCTATACTATGTATTTATTGTGAGATTTTTTTCTTTCATTATTTTCTTATTTCTAGTTATGATCTTCTTTTTCCACTTAAGAAGTTCTTTTAACTTTTCTTGTGATACCAGCATATTGATGATGAATTCTTAATTTTTATTCATCTAACAAACCTATCTCTTTCTTTGTCAATTCTGACCACCTTTGTGGGTAGAATGGTTGTAGGCTTTATGTGTTAGCACTTTGAATATACCAAGATGCCCTTTCCTGTGTTGAAAAATCAGCTGATTGCCTTAAGCAATTTCCCGTGTATATAATTAGTCAATTTTTCTTTAGATTTTCTAAATTTATATTTAATCTTTACCTTCTTAATTATTATATGTCCTCATGAGGACTCTTTCAGATCATCTTGATGAACGTTCTCGTGTTTCCTTAGGCTCGTTTTCTGTTTCATATCCCACATTATGGAAATTTTCAGCACTCATTTCTTTAAGTAAGTTTTCTGGTCCTTTCTTCCTCTTCTCCTTCTGTTCTCCTTGTACTGCGAATGTTATGCTTGATGCAATCCCAAATGTCCTCATTCTAAAATTCTTTTTTCTTCCTGCTCCTCAGCTTGAATATTTTACATTCCATTCCCTGTCTCCCAGGTTACTGATCCATTCTTCCTGTTTTCTAATGTACTGTTTATTCATTCCTTCTAGCATATATT
>NW_019154230.1:34813-86245 GCF_002288905.1 Enhydra lutris kenyoni | reverse complement strand
CACCAGTTTGCATTCCCACCAACAGTGCAGGAGGCTTCCCTTTCCTCCACATTCTCGCCAACATCTGTCATTTCCTGACTTGTTAATTTTAGCCATTCTGACTGGTGTGAGGCAGTATCTCAATGTGGTTCTGATTTGTGTTTCCCTGGTGCCAAGTGATGGGTAGCACATTTTATGCGTCTGGTGCCATCTGGATGTCTTTATTGCAGAAATTTCTGTTTTCTGTCCATTTCTTGATTGGATTCTTTGTTCTTTGGGTGTTGAGTTTGATAAGTTCTTTATAGATTTTGGAGACAAGCCTTTTTATCAGATATGCCATTTGCAAATATTTTCTTCCATTCTGTCAGTTGTCCTTTGGTTTTGTTGACTGTTTCCTTTGCTGTGGAAAAGCTTTTGATCTTGACGAAGTCCCAATAGTTCATTTATACCCTTACTTCCCTTGCCTTTGGTGATGTTTCTTGGAAGAAGTTGCTGTGGCTGAGGTCGAAGAGGTTGCTGCCAGTGTTCTCCTCAGGGATTTTGATGAATTCCTGTCTCACTTGGTGTCTTTCATCCATTTGAGTCTATTTTTGTGTGTGGTGTAAGGAAATGGTCAAGTGTACTTTTTCTGCATGTGGCTGTCCAATTTTCCCAACAGCACTTGTTGAAGAGACTCTTTTCCAATTGGACAATTCATTCCTGCTTTGTCGAAGATTAGTTGACCATCGAGTTGAGGGTCAGTTTCTGCACTCTCTACTATGTTCCATTGATCTATTTGTCTGCTTTTGTGCCAGTACCATCCTGTCTTGTTGATGACAGCTTGGTAATTGTGTTTGAAGTCTGGAATTGTGGAGCTGACAGATTTGGTTTTCTCTTTCAACAGTCCTCTGGCTATTCAGGGTCTCTTCTGGTAACATATAAATTTTAGGATTGTTTGTTCCATTCCTTTGAAGAAAACATTGGTGGTATTTTGATAGGGGTTGCATTAAATCTGTAGATTGCTTTAGGTAGCATAGACATTTTCACAATATTTGTTCTTCCAGTCCATGTGCATAGTACATTTTTCCATTTTCTTGTGTCTTCCTCAATTTCTTTCAAGAGTACTTTATAGTTTTCTGAATACGGATTCTTTGCCTCTTTCATTAGATTTATTCCTAGGTATCTTAGGTTTTGGGTGCAATTGTAAATGGAATCAACTCCTTAAATTCTCCTTTGTCTGTCTTGTTGTTGGTGTATAGAAATGCAACTGATTTCTGTGTATTGATTCAATGTACTGAGACACTACTGAATTCCTGCATGAGTTCTAGCAGTTTTGGAGTGGAACCTTTTGGGTTTTCCACATAAAGTGTAACATCATTTGCAAAGAGTGAGAGTTTGACTTCTTCTTTGCCAATTCAGATGCCTTTTGTTTCTTTTTGTTGTCTGATTGCTGAGGCTAGGACTTCCCATAGTGTGTTGAATAGCAGCGGTGATAATTTTCAGAAAGAATTGTTCCTGACCTTAGAGGAAAAGCTCTCAGTTTTTCCCCATCGAGAATGATATTAGCTGTGGGTTTTGCATACATGGCTTTGATGATATTGAGGTATGTACCCTCTATCCTTACACTGTTTGGTGTTTTGAACAAGAAAGGATGCTGTACATTGTCAAATGCTTTTTCAACAGCTATTGAGAGTATCTATGGTTCTTGCTCTTTGTTTTATTAATATGTTGTGTCACACTAATGGATTTGCAGATGTTGAACCATCCTTGCAGCACAGGAATAAATCTCACTTGGTCATACTGAATTATCCCTTTTATGTATTGTTGGGTCCAGTTGGCTTTTATTTTGGTGAGAATTTATGAAGCCATGTTCATTAGAGATTTTGGTCTATAATTCTCCTTTTTGATGGGGNCCATGTTCATTAGAGATTTTGGTCTATAATTCTCCTTTTTGATGGGGTCTTGATTGGTTTTGGGGTCAGGGCAATGCTGGTCTCATAAGATGAGTTTGGAAATTTCCCTTTCCTTTCTATTTTTTTGGAATGGTGTCGGGAAAATAGGTGTTAGTTTTTCTTTAAATGTGGGGTAGAATTCCACTGGGAAGCTGTCTGGTCGTGGTTTCTTGTTTTTTTGGGGGGGGGGAAATTTTTGAAAATGGCTTCAATCTCCTTACTGATCATGGGTCTTTTCAGGTTTTCTATTTCTTCCTGGTTCAGTTTTGGTAGTTGATATGTGTCTAGAAATGCATCCATTTCTTCCAGATTGACAGATTTTGTGGCATGTAGTTGCTCATTATATGTTCTTATAATGGTTTGTATGTCTTTGGTGTTGGTTGTGATCTCTCCTCTTTCATTCATGATTTTATTAATTTGATCCTTTCTCTTTTGTTTTTGATAAGCCTGGCCAGGGGTTTATCAATTAATTGGCCAGGGGTTTATTTTAGTAATTCTTTCAAAGAACCAACTCCTAGTTTTTTGGATCTGTTCCACTGTTCTTTTGCTTTTTTATTTCATTGATTTATTCTCTGATCTTTATTATTTCTCTTCTCCTGCTGGGTTTAGACTTTCTTTGCCATTCTTTCTCTTCCTCCTTTTAGGGGTACGATTAGATTGTGTAATTAAGACCATTCTTGTCCTTGAGAAACACTTGTATTGCTATGTACTTTCCTCTCAGGACTGCCTTTGCTGCATTCCAGTGATTTTAACAGTTTTGTTTTCATTTTCGTTTGTTTCCATGAATTTTTAAAAATTCTTCTTTAATTTCCTGGTTGACCCATTAATTCTTTTGTAGGGTGCTCTTTAACCTCTATGTATTTGAGTTCTTTCCAACTTTCCTCTTGTGATTGAGTTTTAGTTTCAGAGCATTGTGGTCTGAAAATAGGCAGGGAATCATTCCAATCTTTTGGTACCAGTTGAGACCTGATTTTTGATCTACGATGTGATCTAATATGGAGAATGTTCCATGTGCACTAGAGACGAATGTGTATCCTGTTGCTTTGGGATGGAATGGCTGTATATATCCGTGATGTCTGGAGGTGCCTCTGGCTCCAAAATGAGTTTCTTGCAGACTGCATATGGAGGTGTCTTTTTTTTTTTTTTTAATCCATTCTGATACCCTATGTCTTTTGATTGGGGCATTAGGCCTATTTAAATTCAGGATAACAATGGAAAGATATGAATTTATTGCTATTATATGACCTGTAAAGTGATCGTTACTATATATTATCTCTGTTCCTTTCTGGTCTATGTTACTTTGGGGCTCTTTCTTTAGTTAGAGGACCCCTTTCAATATTTCCTGTAGGGATAGTGGTGTTTGCAAAGTCTTTTAGTTTTTGCTTGTCCTGGAAGGTTTTTAATTCTCCTTATATTTTCAGTGACAGGGTACCTGGCTATAGTATTCATGGCTGCATACTTGTTTCCTTTAGTGCTCTGAATATATCATGCCAGTCCTTTTTGGCCTGCCGGGTCTCTGTGGCTAGGTCTCCTGCCAATCTAATATTTCTACTGTTGTACGTTACAGACCTCTGGTACTGAGCTGCTTTCAGGGTTTTCTTTGTCATTTAGACTTGCAGGTTTTACTATTAGATGATGGGGTGCTGACCTATTTTTATTGATTTTGAGGGGGGATCCCTGTGCCTCTTGGATTTTGATATCTATTTCTTTCCCCAAATTAGGGAAGTTCTGTGCTATAATTTGCTCCTATATGCCTTCTGCTTCTCTCTCTCTCTTTCTTCTTCTCCTGGGATTCCTATTATTCTAATATTGTTTCATCTTATGGTATCATTTATCTCTCAAATTCTCCCCTCGTGATCCAGTAGTTGTTTATCTCTTTTTCTCAGCTTATTTATTCTCCCTCACTTGCTCTCCTGTATCACTAATTCTCTTTCTGCCTCATTTATCTTAGCAGTAAGAGCCATATGATTGCACATCATATTTTTTTTTTATTTCAACTTGGTTAATTTTATTTCTTTTATTTCTCCAGAAAAGGATTATCTAGTATCTTCTATTTTACTCAAGTCCAGGTAGTATCTTTACAATTGTCATTCTGAACTCTAGTTCTGACATCTTTCTAATGTCTATATTGATTAGGTCCCTAGCAGTCAATACTGCCTCTTATTTTATGTTTGTTTGTTTGTTTGTTTGTTTGCTTTGTTTTTCCTTCCTGAGGTGCCTTTCTCTGCCTTGGCATTTTACCCAGATAGTAATAGATGAATGAGAGAACAAAATGTTAAAAGTGTAGCAAAGACCCCAGAAAAATATACATTAAATAACTTAGAAGGTACCAGAAACTTGGGGAAAAGAGAGGGAAAAATTATGATCAGGCTGGGTACAGAGAAGAGCCACGTACTTAATTTTGGGTATATTTTGGTTTGGCAGAAGAAACTGCCTCCCAAAATTTTAAAGAAAGAAAAAAAATATATATATATATACACAAAAATAAGGAAATTTTTGGGGGCGCCTGGGTGTTTCAGTGGGTTAAAGCCTCTGTTTTTGGCTCAGGTCATGATCCCAGTGTCCTGGGATCAAACCCCGCATTGGGCTCTCTGCTCAGCAGGGAGCCTGCTTTCCTTCTTCTCTCTCTGCCTGCCTTTCAGCCTACTTGTGATCTCTGTCTGTCAAATAAATTTAAAAAAAAAATAAGGAAAATATGAAGAAGGGATGTAATTTGACTAAAACATTAAAAATTTAAAAACATATATTTTACAAAACGAATTGATAAGTTCATTGGAAAAAGAGAAAAAAAATTAACAAAGGGAGAGAATGTGATCAGGTTGGAGTCTAGAACAAAGCCATCCACTAGATTTAGGGCATATTTTGGTCTCTTTCCCAAAATTTTAAAGAAAGAAAAACTTATATGCATACTAAACATAAAGATAAATAAATGAAGGGGTAGAACATGAGTACAGAAATGAAAATTTAAAAAGAGTTTAAAAATGTATTGAGAAGAATATGTTGTTTAAAATAAGAAAGAGGAAAAGTTTTTAAAAAAAAATAGAAAAAGAAAAAATTAAAAATTAAAAATTTTAACTTTGAAAGACTTAGGAATCATGGTAAAAAAATGATTCTACATGTATTCCCTTAGCACTGGAGTTTTACAGTTTTTATTGATCAGTAACCTTTCTCTTGGTTGGAAGTTCTTGCTGACCTTCTTGGGGAGGGGCCTGTTGTTGTGATTCTCAAATGTCTTTGCCCAAGCTATTTACACCACCCTTGCCAGGGACCAGGCAAAGTCATTTACTCAGGTGTGCTCCTGGTAGATTTTGGTCCCTGAAAGCTTTCCATACATCTTTGGAGGATGAGACTGAAACACGTGGCCTCCCATTCAACATCCTGGTGGAGCCAAGAGCTCTGTCCCCCTGCCTTCATGTAACCCTCAGAGAAAAGCAGTCAAACACACCTTTCTTCCTGGTCTATGGCTGCACTCTGAGCTCACCCAACCTGTGATCAAGCTTTTCTATCTCTGACACGTGGTCCCATTTGGAGTCCCCAAACCCGGCAGGTTCCTGAAGCGTACTCCCATGCTGCTCCTCCTGGTGAAGGGATGTTTCGTCCTTGATCTGCCACTTGTGTTATTCCTGCTCGAAGAGTATTGACCCAACTGTGCCTCATGGTTTATGGCAACCCTTGAGCTGAGAGCGCACTCCTTTTCTCTGTGTTTGCAGCTAGCTCCCCTGCTTTGATAACTGGGAGCTCAGCCACACTCAGGCACTCCTGGTATTTCTGTGACCCTGAGGGTCCTGAGTCCACACTGTCCCAGCATGTGTACCACCCTCCACTTAGTCACTGGAACGATATCCCTTGGTGAAGTACAGTTCTAAAAGTTCTGATTTTGTGCTCTGCTGCTCTCTCACTTGCCAGGAGCCAGGAGACGGAGCCCATCCCTACCCCCACAGTCTATCTTCGAAATACTATCGCAGATTCACTTCTCCATGTGTCTTACCTTCCAGAGAGTGGTCACTTTTCTATTCATAGAATTGCTGCTATTCTTTGACCTCCTGCTTAGTTTGTTCAGAAACTGTTTAGAATGGTTTGATAACTATCTCGATGAATTCCTGGGAAAAGAGGAAATTTAGGTCTCCTACTCCTCTACCATCTTGCTCCTCAACCTCCCCCAGATATATCGCTTTTTAAGGTAAATAAAATGTGAGAGTATTCCCACTGATCCTTCCTCCTTGCTTGTATGGGGAGTGTTTCAACCTTTACCTAGCCATGTTTTGATAACTTGGGCTAGTTACACCATTACACCAATGAAAGAAAAGAAGAAAAGATAAAAAAAAAAAAAAAAAGTCAGACCCAAGACAAGAAAAAAGGAAAAGGAATAAAAATCAAACAGATAAGAAAAAAGTGTAAGCCTGATTCTAAAGAATAAGAAGGATGGGGAAAAAATGAGTGGGGATAGGAAAAAAAAAAAAAAAAGAGAGAGAGGAAAAAAAAAAGATACCTGAATGGAAAAATAAGAAAAGGAAAGAAAACAAATCAACAAATGAACAACAACAACAACAACATCAACAACAACAAGAAAAATCATTAAGCCTGATAGAAAAAAAGATAAAGAGAAAAGAAGACAAAAAATACATATGATTAAAAGATTTAAAAATAATAAAAGTATAATATTTATTAAATTTAGAGAAAAGGTGGGGGTAAAAAAGCAATCCTGGTCCTGTTTTCTAGCAGAAGCTGCTGTTTTGGTTTATTTTGGTTTATTTTCAATCAGTAGACTTGTCAGATGTGGAGGCCTTTGTTATCTTCTGAAGGAGAGGCTTGCTGTTCTGGTCTACAAGCTGACTTGCTCTTGTAAAGATGCCCCTATCAGGAAAGAAGGTGGGGGTTTTAGCAAAGGGGACTCCAGTGGAGTCCAGTGGAGAGTGGTGCACAGTGTTTCTCTCTGGAGTCCATCTGTGCTTCTAGGCAGTGTTAGAGGGGTGGTAGTGGAGATAGAATATGGCATCATACCCCATCTCCTTCCTGAGGAGAACTGCTGATCACTGTTCAGGGGCTCTCTCAGAAAAGCAAACAATCCCCATGTCAGGGGCTTTGTCCAGTTCTCTTCCTTTAACCTGTCTGTGCCTGGGGCCTGGAGTGTTGGTACATCCAGAGAGACAGATCTCCTTAATTTCATTTCTGGCAGGTGGCTGTGATTAAAAGTTCCAGGGTTTAAAGGGCCAGGTTAGTTGCTGACCCACTCCCATCCTCTAGATGAGAGGCTCTGCATATGCCCACCCTCCCAGCCCCTGAAAGATTTACAACTGGAGTTGCTAGAGTTTATTGTAGTGTTTAGCAAAAAGCTGCAACCAGGTTATCAGCACTCTTCACATGACTCAGTCCCTATTCCTTCTTTCCCAGAAAAGCCCAGGCAGGGGCTTGATTGTTCTGTGGCTGACAGCAAAAACCAGCATCAGATCACCTCCAATCTCCTCATTCTGCTCTCTTCTCACTTCTGCTGCAGAAATGCAGCTGTTTGGTGCCAAACAAAGGTGTAAGGCTACTGTGGCTTTCTGCCCTCTGGACCCACCCTTGGTCTTGCTTTTGAGCACCTCTCAATGGCTCCTAGCTGTTTCAGTCTTAGCAGTTTAAGTTTCCAAGAAAACATCCATTTCTTTGAGGTTGCTCAATTTATTGGCATAGGGCTTTTGAGAATAATTTCTGATAATTGTGTCTATTTCCTTGGTGTAGGTCATGATCTCTCCCCTTTCATTCATACTTTTATTAATTTGGGTCATTTCTCATTTCTTTTGGGTGAGACTGACCAGAGGTTTATTGATCTTTCAAGATCTAGTTGTTTTAGTTAATTGATCTGCTCTACTGTTTTCTAGTTTCCATTTCATTGATCTCTGTTCTAATCATGATTATTTTTCTTCTCCTGCTTGGTTAAAGTGATATTTGCTGTTTGTCCTCCAGTTCCTTTAGGTGTAAGGTTAACTTGTGTATTTGGGATTTTTCTAGATTTTCCAGGGAGGCTTGGGTGGCTATATATTTCAGCCTTAGGATTGCCATTGCAGAAACCCATAGGTTTTTGGACTGATGTGTTTTTGTTCTCACTGGTTTCCATGAATTGTTTACATTTTTCTTTGATTTCCTGGTTTGCTCAAACATTCTTAAGCAGGGTGGTCGTTAGCTTCCAAGTGTTTGAATTCCTTCCAGACTTTTCCTTGTGATTGAGTTCCAGTTTCAATGCGCTGTGGTCTAAAAATATGCAGGGAATAATCTCAATCTTTTGGTATTGATGGATACCTGATATGTACTCTACTCTGAAGAAAATTCCCTGTGCATGTGAGATAACTGTGTATTCTGTGATTTTAGGGTGGAATGTTCTGTATATTTCTCTGAAGTCCATCTGGTCCAGTGTGTCATGCAAATCTCTTGTTTCTTTGCTGAATTTCTCCTCAGATGATCTGTCTATTGCTGAGAGTGGAGTGTTGAAGACTCTTACTATTAAAACACTATTATTAATATGATTCCTTATTTTGGTTAACATTTGGCATATGTAGTTAATGCTCTTCATCATGGGAGCAATATTTACAATATTCTATCTTCTTGTCGATACACACTTTAAGAATGCTATCATGACCCTCTCTATCTCTGAATACAGTCTTTAGCTTAAAACCTAATGTGTCCGATATGAGAATTTCTGCCCTAGCTGTCTTTTGAGGACTGTTGGCAAGAAAAATAGTTCTCTATTCCCTCATGTTCAGTTTGGATGTCTTTAAGTTAAAAATGAGTCTATTGTAGACAGCATATGGATGAGTCCTGCACTTTTATCCAAAATGCAACCCTGTGCCACTTCATGGGAGCATTTAGGCTCTTCACATTGAGAGTGACAATTGAAAGATTTGATTTTCGTGCCATCCTGTTGCCTACGAAGTCCCTGTTTTTATACATTGTCTCTGTAAATTTCTGGTCTATATTACCCCTGGAGTTTTCTTCTTTTATAGAACCCCCTAATATTTCTTGCAGGGCCAGCTTGGTGGTCACATATTCTTTTAGTTTTTGCTGGTCTTGGAAGCTCTTTATCTCTCCATCCATTCTGAATGACCGCCTTGTTGGATAAAGTATCCTTGGCTATATGTTCTTCTAAGTTAGTACCCTGAATATGTCCTGCCACCCCTTGCTGGCTAGCCAGGCCACTGTGGATGGGTCAGATATTAGTCTGATGTTCTTCCCTCTGTACAAAAGAAATATCTTTCCCCTATCTGCTTTCAGGATTTTTTCTTTGGGTCTAAGATTTGCAAGTTGTACCATTATATGTCGGGGGAGGGGTGTTCTGTTGACCTTGATCTTGGGAGGGGTCCTCTCGGCCTCTTGGACATGAATGCTTGTTTCCTTCCCCAGATTAGGGAAGTTCCCGGCTAGGATTTGCTCAAATGTATCTTTTAGACCTCTCTCTCTCTCTCCACCCACTCGGGGGTCTACATAATTCTGACATTGGAACATTTCACGGCATCATTAACCTCTCTCAGTCTGATCTCTTGGACTTTAAGTTGTTTTTCCCAGGCTGCCTTGGTTTCCATCTTCTCTACCATCTTATCTTCTGGCTCGCTAATTTGTTCTTCTGCCCCTTTTACCATGGCACTCAGAGGATCCAGTTTAGACTGCATTTCATTCATAGCATTTGTAAGTCCAGGCTGATTTGATCTCGTTTGTGTCCTTACGATTCTATATTGTTGCTAATATTTTTCTCAAGCCTAGGTATTGACTTCATAATTGTTACCCTGAAGTCTTTCTCTGTTTTCTTGCTTATATCTACATCCATTTGCTCTATGGCAGACACCACATTGTCTAGTTCTTTCCTTTATTGGGGCTTCCTCTCTTAGTCATTCTCTTCTGGGGTGGTTAATGGAATCTAGATTCCACAATATTAACCATGACCCAAGCAAGATGCACCTGTTTTAGAGGGACTGTTGGGTTGTCATCCTCTTGTTTTTCCAGGCTGCCTTCAGGGGGAGAGTTCTGTTGTGCTGTTACTCAGTCAATCCTGCTTGGGAAGAATTGCCTTGTCCCCTGTCATGGGTGATAGGCTCAGTGAAAACCGTTTTACTTGAGCTTTTGTTCTCTGGTGGCCTTCCACATCTCCTTTGAGAGTCAGAGCAGATGTGGATGCCCCCCAAACCTCTGCCCCACAGCAGAGTAATTGCAGTCTGCTCTTCAATGAGTCCTCCAGGGCACAGAGTCTCCGTTTCTATCTGTACTGCTAAACACCACCGTCTCCCTGGCTGTGCATCCCACGACAACACTCCCAGAGGTGGAACCATGGAATGGACCCGTCTCTACCCATTATGCTTCTAAAATTCCGGGCAGCCCCTGGCCCATGTACATTCACCTGTAGCTCCTGGATCCTGTCTGGGGACTCGACAAAAGTACTTTCCCCACCACACCAATATGCGAGTCTGTGCCCGGGCCCAGCACAGGAGGCTTTTGTGCTCCTGTGTTATATCACCTTGCCAGTACCAGCATATGTCGGGAACCTTCCACTTTTGTTTATCTTCCGATATCTGTGTCCAGAAACAGGCCTCTACCCTTCATACCTCAAGACTAACAAAGATTTTCTGCCTGTAGATATCCAGATACACATTCTTACTTGTTAGGCTGGTTTCATGGGATTTCAGAATGGCTTGGTAGATCACCAACTAAAATCAAGAGACTGGTTGAAATAAGATCCCCTAGTCTTCCACCAATTTCCCTCCTTTCCTCCCAACAAGAACGAAAAAATCCTGGGTATATTTGAAAGACTCCTACCCCTCAATTCCACAGCTAGCCACTGTTAGCAGTTTCCTATGTAACATTTCTGATGCTTTTATGCATGTTTGAACATACATATTACTTTAAATAATAAATTTGCAACCTGATTTTCTCCATCAATGATATGTTAGAAAAGTCTTTCCACATCAATTACATGTAGGTTTTCTTAACTTCTTAACGGCTGTATAGCACCTAATGTTCCCTCATGGGGGCGAACAGAGTGAAAATATGGTAGGATTTACACATGAATTTGCCTATCTGAAAGTATGTCTATGTCCCAGATGAAATAATGTTAAGAGCAGCTATTTTTAGTCCTGATGATTAAGAAGGCAATCTGCACACTTGAAGGGAGAGAACATGACAGATGCAAGGTTCAGAGACATAAACTGAGGGAGAGAAAAGTTCTGTGGACCCAAATGGGGAATGATGCCTTTACAGTAAGAGAAGTTAGGGAGGGAGGGGGGCAGTGGGAAAGAAAGTGGTGTATAAGGTTTGTGTAGGTACCTTGGTATACAGATTCAAGGGGTTTCACCAGGAGAGAATGTTTCCCTTCCTGGAGTACATTTGGAAAAAGGATATTATACCCCTTCAAGGTAAAAGACCCAAAGGTAGTTGTTGACCAGTCATTCAAAAGCAGGGGACAGAGGCACACACAAAGCACAGATGATCTGCTCATTACTTTTCTCTGTGCTTCACCACCACTCCAGACACCTGCCTGGCTGTGTGACTGCTCTTTTGGGAAAGAATCATGCAGAGCAAAGTCACTCAGGGCTCTCTTCCTCCAGGGGAGGGGAGCAGATAGTCTATGATTGGGAGTTTTCAATGCTAGCCAGTGGCCGGACATAAAACACATGAGAAATGTGGTGCTGGCTGTGCAAATGGCTGGGCACACACAGATGGGGAGCAGGGATCTAGTCTGGGGTACAGGTAGGGAGCCTGTGCACATTTCTTTGAGGGCCTCCAGAACAACAGTGGGCATGTGTTCCTCTCCCCAGGATGAGAGGACAGGGCGATGCCATCTTCCACTCCACCACCCACACCCACCAGCACGATGGGACTTTAGAGAGAAATTAAAAAGCTTTTAATTCTAACTCCGTGTGGTTTGGATTTGAATCTCCCTGATGGCTAGTGATGATGAACATTTTTTCATGTGTCTGAGAGCCATCTGTATGTCTTCATTGGAGAAGTGTCCGTTCATGTCTTCTGCCCACTTTTTGACATGATTATCCGTTTTGTGTGTGTTGAGTTTGAGAAGTTCTTTATAGAAGCTGGATATCAGCCTTTTGTCTGTACTGTCATTTGCAAATATCATCTCCCAACCCGTGGGTTGCCTCTTTGTTTTGTTGACTGTTTGCTTTGCTGTGCAGAAGCTTTTGATCTTGATGAACAACTAACTCCAAGGAAATAGAAACAATCATCAGAAATTATTATCAACAGTTATATACCAAGGAGTTAAGCAACCTAGATGAAATGGATACATTCCTGGAAAACTATAAACTTCCAAAATTGGACCAGGAAGAAATTGACAACCTGAATAGACTGATGTCTAGTAACGAGATTGAAGCAGTGATCAAAACCTCCCAAAAAAACAAGAGCCCAGGACCTGATGGATTTCCGGGGGAATTCTACCAAACTGCCAAAGAAGAAATAACAACTATTCTCCTGAAGCTGTTTCAAAAAATCGAAGCAGAAGGCAAACTTCCAGACTCTTTTTATGAAGACAGCATTACCCTGCTCCCCAAACCAGGCAAAGACCCCACCAAAAAGAGAATTTCATATGAATATTCCTGATAAATATGGATGCTAAGATTCTCAACCAGATCCTAGCAAATAGGATGCAACAGCACAATAGAAACATTACCCATTCATTTTTTTCAAAGGACATCTATGCTCGGCTTATATTTTGGCTTATATTATTGTGGATATTGCTGCTATGAATACTGGAGTGCATATGCCCCTTCCAATCACTATGTTTGTACCTCTTGGGTAAATACAGAAGTGAAACTTTTGGGTCATGTGGTAGCTCTATTTTTCATTTTTTCAGGAACTTCCATAGTGTTTCCCAGAGTGGCGACACAGTTTGCATTCCCAACAGCAGTGTAAGAGGGTTCTCCTTTCTCTGCATCCTGGCCAACATGTATTGTTTCCTGACTTGCTAATTTTAGCCATTCCGCCTGAAGAGTGGAATCTCATTGTTGTTTTTTCATTGGTACTTCCCTGATGCTCAGTGATGTTGAGCATTTCTTTCATGTATCTGTTAGCCATTTCTATGTCCTCTTCGAGAAATGTTTGTTCGTGTCTTCTGACCATTTCTTGACTGCATTTTTTTGGTTTCTTAGGTGTTGAGTTTCGCAAGTTCTTTATCGATTTTGGATGCTACCCTTCTATCTATAGGACATTCGCAACTACATTTTCCCATTCCATTGGTAGGCTTTTAGTTTTGTTGACTGTTTCCTTTAATATGAAAAAGCTTGTTACTTTCTAATGTTCCAATACTTAATTTTTGCTTTTGTTTCCCTTGTTTCCGGAGATGTGTTAGGTAGAATTTGTTATGGTCTAGGCCAAATAGGTTGCTGCCCATGTTCTTCCCTAGGATTTTGATGGATTCTGTATTGACATTTAGGTTCTCTCATCAATTTGGAGTTAATTTTTGTATATGGTGTAGGAAAGTTGTCCAGTGTCATCCTTTTTCATGTTGTTGTCCAGTTTTCCTATCAGCATTTCTTGAAGAGACTGTCTCTTTCTTTCTGTCTGATTGTCTTTCCTGCTTTGCCATAGACTGGTTGAGCATAGAGTTGTAGGTCCATTTTCGGGCTCTCAATTCTGTTCCATTGGTCAATGTGTCTGTTTATGCCAGTTACCATACTGTCATGCTGATGACAGCTTTGGGATATAGCTTGAGCTCTGGGATTATGATGTCTCAAGGTTTGGTTTCCTTTTCAACATCACTTTGATGATTCAGAAACTTTTCTGGCCCACTACAAATTTTAAGGTTGTTTGGTCCAACTCTGTAAATAAAAAAAAATAATCTTATTTAGATAGGGATTGCATTGGCTGTGAGATTGCTTTGGGTAGTGTAGATTTTATAACAATATTTGTTCTTCCAGTCCATGAGCATGGAATGTTCTTGTATTTCTTTGTGTCTTCCTCAGTTTCTTTCAAAAGTTTTCTATAGTTTTCAGAATAAGGATACGTTGCCTCTTTGGTTAGGTTTATTCCTTGGTATTTTATCATTTTTGGTGCCATTACAAATGGATTAATTATTTGATTTCTTTTTCCTCTGCCCAATTTTTATTGTGTAGAAATGCAACTGACTTTTGTATGCAAAATGTATGCAAATGTATTCAAAAACAACATACATTGATTTTGTATCCTGTGACATTGCTGAATTCCTGTATCAGTCCTGGTTCCTACGTCAATTTTTTGTTGTAGTCTTTTCGGTTTTCTAAATAGACTTTCGTGTCATCTGCAAAGAGTGAGAGTTTCATTTCTTCCCTTCCAATTTTGATGCCTTTTACTTCTTTTTCTTTTCTTATTTTTGAGGCTTGGACTTCCACTCCTGAACTGAACAACAGTGATGACAGTGGATATCCTGATCATGTTTCTGACCTTTGTTGAAAAGCTTTCAGGTTTCCCCTGATGAGGATGATACTCACTGTGGAGTTTTTGTATATGGGTTTCATGATACTGTGGTCTGCTATCTTTACCTCCCCGGAGGAGAATTTTTATTAAGAAATGGTGCTGCTGGGTGCCTGGGTGGCTCAGTGGGTTAAAGCCTCTATCCTCAGCTCAGGTCATGATCCCAGGGTCCTGGGATCAAGTCCCACTTTGGGCTCTCTGCTCGGCAGGGAGCCTGCTTCCTCCTCTCTCTGCCTGCCTCTCTGCCTACCTGTGATCTCTGTCTGTCAAATAAATAAATAAAATATTTTTAAAAAGGTTGCTGCAGTTTGTTCAATGTTATTTCTGCATCCATTGAGAGTATCCCATGGTTCTTGTCCTTTCCCTTATTAACGTGGTGTATCACACTGATTGATTTGCAGATGTTCAACCACAGTTCAACCAAGGAATAAAACCCACTTTGTCATGGTGAGTAATCCGATTAATGAACCTTTGGGTCATATGGGCTAGTATCGTATTGAGAGTTTTTGCATCCATTCATTAGGGATATTGGTTTGCAATCCTTTTAAGTGGGATCTTGATCTGGATTTGGGATCAAGGATGCTGGTGTCATAGAAGGAGTATGGAAGTTTTCCGTTTCTAATTTTTGGAAGAGTTTTTAGAAGAATACGTGTTAATTCGTCTTTATTTTTTAATTTAATTTTATTTTTTCAGTGTCCCAATATTCATTGTTCATACAACACACCCAGTGCTCCAAGCAATACGTGCCCTTCTTAATACCCACCAGCAGGCTTACCTAACCCCCACTCTCCTCCCCTCCAAAACCCTCAGTTTGTTTCTCAGAGTCCATAGTCTCTCATGCTTCCTCTCCCCCTGCTGACTCCCGCCAAACTCACTTTTCCTTTCCTTCTCCTAATATCCTCCATGTTATTCCTTATGCTCCACATGTAAGTGAAACAATTTGATAATTGCCTCTCTCTGCTTGACTTATTTCATTCAGCATAATCTCCTCCAATCCTGTCCATGTTGATTTAAAGATGGGTTTTCATCCTTTCTGATGGAGGCATAATGTCCTATTGTATATATGGACCATATCTTCCATATCCATTCGTCTGTTAGGGCATCTTGTCTGTTCCCACAGTTTGGCATTTGTGGCCATTGCTGCTATGAATATTGGGCTACAGATGGCCCTTCTTTTCACTGCATCATTTTCTTTGGGGTAACTACCCAGTAGTACAATTGCAGTGTACCAGGGTAGCTCTATTTTTAATTTTTTGAGGAAGCTCCACACTGTTTCCAAAGTGGCTGCACCAACATGCATTCACACCAACAGTGTAAGAGGGTTCCCCCTTTTCCACATCCTCTCCAACACTTGTTGTTTACTATCTTGTTTTTTTTTTTTTTTTGGCCATTTTAAGGTGGTATCTCAATGTGGTTTTGATTTGAACTTCCCTGACGGCTAAAGATGATGAAGATCTTTTTATGTGCCTGTTAGCCTTAGTACGTCTTCATTGGAGAAGTGTCTGCTCATGTCTTCAGCCTATTTTTTAACGTGATTATCTTTTTTTGTGAGTGTTGAGTTTGAAGGATTATTTATGGATCTTGGACATCAGCCCTTTGTCTCTATTGTCATTTGTGAATATCTTTTCCAATTCCTTGGGTTGCCTCTATGTTTTGTTGACTGTTTCCTTTGCTGTGCAGAAGGTTTTGATCTTGATGAAGCCTTGAAAGCTCATTTTTGCTTTTGTTTCCTTTGCCTTTGAAGACATATCTTGAAAGAGTTGCTGTGGCCAATGTCGAAGAGGTTACTGCCTATGTTCTCCTCTAGGATTTTGATTTATTACTGCCTCACATTGAGGTCTTTTATCCATTTTGAGTTTGTCTTTGTGTGTGGTGTAAGAGAATGGTCAAGTTTCATTCATCTATACACAGCCGTCCAGCTTTCCCTGCACCATTTTTAAAGAGACTGTCTTTTTTCCACTGTATATTTTTTTCCTGCTATGTTGAAGATTAATCGACCATAGACTTGCATGTCCACATCTTTACTCTCTACTCTATTCCATTGGTGATGGTATCTGTTCTTGGGTCAGTACCATGCAGTCTTGGTGATCACAGCTTTTTAGTAAAGCTGGAAATCAGGCAACGTTAGGCCCCAGTTTGGTTTTTCTTTTTCAACATTTCCTTAGCAATTTGGGGTCTCTTTTGTTTCCATACAAATTTTAGGATTGTTTCAGGAGTTTGAAAATTGCCAGCGGAATTTTGATCAGAATGGCTTTTAAAGTATAGTTTGCGCTGGGCATTATAAATATTTTAAGAATGTGTATTCTTTCCATCCATGAGCATGGAAAGTGTTTCCGTCTTCTTGTGTCTTCATCAATATCTTTCCTGAATGCTTTGTAATTCCTTGAGTACAATCCTTTATCTCTTTGGTTAGGTTTATTCCCAGGTATGTGGGGTTCTTGGTGCTATAGTAAATGGAATCAATATTCTAATTTCCCTCTCTGTATTTTCATTCTTAGTGTATAATGAAACAACTGATTTCTGTGCATTGATTTTGTATCCTGCCTTATTACAGATACTGTGTGAGTTCTAGTATTTTGGGGGTTGGGTCTTTCGGTTTTTCCATATAAAGTATCATGTAATCTGTGGAGAAAGAGAGTTTGACTTTTTCTTTACCAATTTATTTCTTTTTTATTTCTTTTTGTTGTCTGATTGTTGTTGCTAGTTCTTCTATTACTATGTTGAACTACAATGGTGAGAGTGGGTATCCTTGCTGTGTTCCTGATCTCAAAGGGAAGGCTTCAGCTTCTCCCCATTGAGAATGATAGTCGCTGTGGGTTTTTCATAGATAGGTTTTATGAAGTTGTGGAATGTTCCCTTATTCCCTAGGTTTTGAAGAGTTTTAATCAGGAATGGATGCTGTGTTTTTTTTCCAAATGCTTTTTCTGAATCCATTTAGAGTACCAGGTATATCGTCTCTCTTCTCATATTGATTTGTTCTATCACATTGATTGATTTGTGAAAGTTGAACCACCTTGGCATCCCTGGGATAAATACCATTGTTCCTGGTAGATAATCTTTTAAATTTACTGTTGGATCCTATTAGACAGGATCTTGTAGAGAATCCCGGCCTCCTTTTCATCAGGGTTGGTCTGAACTTCTACATTTGATGGGATTTTTGCCTGGTTCAGGGATCAGGGTAATGCTGGCTTCATAGAAAATGAGAGTTTTCCTTCTCTTCCTATTTTTAGAAACAGCTTCAGTAGGATAGGTTTTTTGTTTGTTTGTTTGTTTGTTTTTTGTCTTTGAATGTTTCATAGCATTCCCCAGGGAATCCATCAGATCCTGGGCTCTTGTTTTTTGAGAGGCTTTAGATCACTACTTCAATCTCTTACTAGACTTTGGTCTATTCAGGTTGTCAGCTTCATCCTGTGTCAGTCTTGGATGTTTATAGGTTTCCAGAAATGCATCGTTTTCTTCTAGGTTGTTTAACTTATTGGCATATAACTGTTGATAATAATTTCTGATGATCTATTTCCTTGGTGTTAGTCATGACATATCCCCTTCCATTCATAATTTTATGAATTAGGGACCTCTCTCTTTTCTCTTGGATGCGTCTGCCCATTGGTTTTATATCTTTGATTCTTTCAAGGAACGAGTTTCTAGTTTCTTTGATGTGTTCTACTGAACCTCTAGTTTCTAAATCATTGGTCGCTGTGTCAATATTGATTATTTCCCTACTCGAACATGTGGTTGGCTTAATTTGTTGTTGATTTTCCAGTTCCTTAAGTGTAAAGAAAGCTGGTGTATTCTGGATTTTTCAATTTTTTTTTTGAGAGAGGCTTGGATGGCTCTGTTTCACCCTTCGGACAGCCTTTGCCATATCCTTAGGTTTTGGACTGAAGTGTCTTCATTCTCATTGGTTTCCATAATCTTTCTAAGTTCTTCATTGATTTCCTGGTTGGTCCAAACATTCTTGAGCAGGTTCATTTTTAGTTTCCAATATTTAAATTCCTTCCAAACGTTTTTCTTGTGATTGAGTTCCACTTTCAAAGCATTGTGGTCTGAGAACATGCAGGGAATAATCTCAATCTTTTGTGTCACAGCATGTGTTCTATTCTGGATAGAATTCCATGTGTGCATAAAAACAGACACATAGATCAATGGAACAGAATAGAGAGCCCAGAAATAGACCCTCAACTCTATGGTCAACTAATCTTCGACAAAGCAGGAAAGAATGTCCAATGGAAAAAAGACAGCCTCTTCAATAAATGGTGTTGCGAAAATTGGACAGCCACTTGCAGAAAAATTAAATTGGATCATTTCCTTACACCACACACGCAAATAGACTCAAAATGGATGAAGGACCTCAATGTGAGAAAGGAATCCATCAAAATCCTTGAGGAGAACACAGGCAGCAACCTCTTCGACCTCAGCCGCAGCAACTTTTTCCTAGGAACATCGCCAAAGGCAAGGGAAGCAAGGGCAAAAATGAACTCTTGGGATTTTATCAACATCAAAAGGTTTTGCAAGCAAAGGAAACAGTTAACAAAACCAAAAGACAACTGACAGAATGGGAGAAGATATTTGCAAACGACATATCAGATAAAGGGCTAGTGTCCAAAATCTATAAAGAACTTAGCAAACTCAACACCCAAAGAACAAATAATCCAATCAAGAAATGGGCAGAGGACATGTACAGACATTTCTGCAAAGAAGACATCCCCATGGCCAACAGACACATGAAAAAGTGCTCCATATCACTTGACATCAGGGAAATACAAATCAAAACCACAATGAGATATCACCTCACACCAGTCAGAATGGCTAGAATTAACAAGACAGGAAATGACAGATGCTGGCCAGGATGCGGAGAAAGGTGAACCCTCCTACACTGTTGGTGGGAGTGCAAGCTGGTGCAACCACTCTGGAAAATAGCATGGAGGTTCCTCAAAATGTTGAAAATAGAGCTACCCTATGACCCAGCAATCGCACTATTGGGTATTTACCTTAAAGATATAAACGTAGTGATCCAAAGGGGCACGTGCACCCGAATGTTTATAGCAGCAATGTCTGCAATAGCCAAACTATGGAAAGAACCTAGATGTCCATCAACAGATGAATGGATAAAGAAGATGTGGTATATATACACAATGGAATACTATGCAGCCATCAAAAGAAATGAAATCTTGCCATTTGCGATGACTTGGATGGAACTAGAGGGTATCATGCTTAGCGAAATAAGTCAGTCGGAGAAAAACAACTACCATATGATCTCCCTAATATGAGGGAGTGGAGATGCAACATGGGGGGTTAAGGGGGTAGGAGAAGATTTAATGAAACAAGATGGGATTGGGAGGGAGACAAACCATAAGTGACTCTCAATCTCACAAAACAAACTGAGAGTTGCTGGGGGGAGGGGGGTGGGGTTATGGACATTGGGGAGGGTATGTGCTATGGTGAGTGCTGTGAAGTGTGTAAACCTGGCGATTCACAGACCTCTGCTCCTGGGGATAAAAATATATTATATGTTTATAAAAAATAAAATTAAATTAAATTTTAAAAAGTGGGCAAAAGAAAAAAAAAAGAATTCCATGTGTGCTCGAGAAGAATGAGTATTCTGTTTTGGGGGGTGGAATGTTCTGTATATATCTATGAGGTCGCCTGGTCCAATATGCCATTCAAAGTTCTTGTTTCTTTATTGATTTTCTGCTTGGATGATTTGTCTCTTGCTGAGATTGGCATGTTATTATCCCATGACTTTTTATCTTGTTTAACAGTTGGCTTATGTAGATGGCTGCTCACATATTGGGGACATAAATGTTTACAATTGTTAGATCTTCTTGGTGGATAGACACTATCAGAATTATGTAGTGTCCTTCTGTATTTCTGACTACAGTCTTTAGCTTAAAATCTAATTTATCTGATATGAGAATTGCTACCCCAGCTTTCTTTTTCTTTAATTTCTTTTCAGTGTAACAGTATTCATTATTTTTGCACCACCCAGTGCTCCATGCAATAAATGCCCTCCTTAATACCCACGACGTGCCTCCCCCAACCTCCCAACCTGACCCCTTCAAAATCCTCAGGTTGTTTTTCAGAGTCCATAGTCTCTCATGGTTCATCTTCCCTTCCAATTTTCTTCAAGTCCCTTCTCCTCTCCATCTCCCTGTGTCCTCCATGTTATGTGTGAAGCTCCACAAATAAGTGAAGCCATATGATATTTGACTCTCTCTGCTTGACTTATTTCACTCAGCATAATCTCTTCCAGTCCCGTCCATGTTGCTACAAAAGTTGGGTATTGATCTTTTCTGATGGAGGCATAAAACTCCATAGTGTATATGGACCACATCTTCCTTATCCATTCGTCCGTTGAAGGGCATCTTGGTTCTTTCCACAGTTTGACGACCGTGACTACTGATGCTATGAACATTGGGGTACAGATGGCCCTTCTTTTCATTACATATGTATCTTTGGGGTAAATACCCAGTAGTGCAATGGCTGGGTCATAGGGAAGCTCTATTTTTAATTTCTTGAGGAATCCCCACACTGTTCTCCAAAGAGGCTACACCAACTTGCATTCCCACCAACAGTGTAAGAGGGTTCCCTTTTCTCCACATCCTCTCCAACACACGTTGTTTCCTGCCTTGCTAATTTTGGCCATTCTAACTGGTGTAAGGTGGTATCTCAATGAGGTTTTAATTTGAATCTCTCTAATGGCTAGTGATGATGAACATTTTTTCATATGTCTGATAGCCATTTGTATGTCTTCATTAGAGAAGTGTCTGTTCATATCTTCTGCCCATTTTTTATATGATTATCTGATTTGTGTTGTTGACTTTGAGCAGTTCTTTATAGATCCTGGATATCAACCTTTCTTCTGAGGCCCTTTGATATTAGAGGTGCTTCTCCATCCCTTCACTTTCTGCATCAATGTACCTTTAGGTTCCAATATGTGTCTTTTATACCCACATAGATGGGTCCTGTCATTTCATCCAATTTCCAAACCTGTGCCATTTCATGGGAGCATTTAGGTTGATCACATTGAAGTGATTATTGAAAGACACATTTTTTGGGACGCCTGGGTGGCTCAGTTGGTTAAGCAGCTGCCTTCGGCTCAGGTCATGATCCCAGCGTCCTGGGATCGAGTCCCACATCAGGCTACTTGCTCTGCAGGGAGCCTGCTTCTCCCTCTGCCTCTGCCTGCCATTCTGTCTGCCTGTGCTCGCTCTCTCTCCCTCTCTCTCTCTGACAAATAAATAAATAAAATCTTTAAAAAAAAAAAAAAGAAAGACACATTTTTATTGACATCATGTTGTCTTGTAAGTTCTGGTTTAAATAAATTTTCTCTGTAAATTTCTATTCTGTCATTCTAGAGTTTTTCTTCTTTTATAGCCCCCCCACACCTTATATTTCTTTTAGTGCTGGCTCAGTGATCACATACTCTTTTAAACCTTGCTGGTCTTGGAAGCTCTTTATCTCTCCATTCATTTTGAATGTCTACTTTGCTAGATAAAATATTCTTGGCTGCATGTTCTTTTCATTTAGTGCTGTAATATGTCTTGCAGACCTTTTTGTCTTGCCAGGTTTCTGTGGACAGTTCTGACCTTATTCTGATGGGCCTTCCTCTGTTTGATAATCTCTTCCCCCTAGCTGCCCTTAGGACCTCTTGTCCAAAATTATGATTCATGAACTTCACAATGAAATGTCTTGAGGTCTTTCTAGATGTGTTGATCTTGGTAGGTGTCCTTTCTGCCTGTAGGACATGAAAGCTTGTTCCATTCCCCAGACCCGGGAAATTTTCATCCAGATTTTTTATATTATATCTTTTAGGCTTCTCTCTTTCTCCACCCCTTTAGGGATCCTAATAATTCTGACTTTGGAATGTTTCATGGAGACATTTATTTCCCTAATTCTGTTTTCATGGGTTCTAAATTGTTTGTTCCAGGCCTCCTTCTTACCCTTCTTCATGATCAGTTTGTCCTCTAGATCACTAATTCTATCTTCTGCCTTGGTACCCTAGCTGTTAGAGTAGATTAGATTGGATCTCTTTGATAGCATTTTTAACTTCTGCCAGATTGGCTCTCACTTCCACCCTTAGAGATTCTATGTTCTCAGTAATGGTTTTCTCCAACCTAGCCATTGCCTGGATAATTATTACCCTAAATTCCCTTTCCAACATACTGTTTATGCCCACATCCAATAGTTCTGTGGGAGAGAACACAGCCTAAATTTATCCTCTGGTTGGTGTTCTTCCTCCTAGTAATTTTGGTGAGAGGTTATTGAGGGGATGTATAACTGAATGTATCAACCACGATCCAGGCAGGTTGCACTCTGGAAAGTTTCAGAGCAATTGGAAGTCACCAACAAAAAGAAAGAAAAAGAAGAGAAAGAGAGAGAGAAAGAGAAAAATAAGAATGAGAAAATCCAGCCAAAATGATCTCCAAAAGTAGGATTTATAAAGTATATAAACAAAAATTAACAAGCAAAAAGACTGACAAAAGTAAATGATAAGAAAAAAAAAAGAGAGAGAGAGAGAGAAGAACCCACCCTAAATGAACCCCAAGATTAAGATATATAATACAAGAACAAAAACAAATACACAGAAACAATGACAAAAGAATAAAATGGGAGGGTGGATATCAATCTTTGATGTGGGCAAGGAAGGATATTTTTGTTCTTCCTGGGTGTATCTTGATATCTTTGTTAAAGGACACAACTATCCAAAGATAATGGGAAATTAAAACTGGTTTATTTGTAGGGGGTAGTATTGAATAGGGAAAAAGGCTAACCTTGAAGCTTATATCTATCATGTATCTATCTCTCTATGTATCTCTCTCTCTATCTATCTAATAATCTATCAAAAAAAGAAAAAGAAAAGGAAGCACAGATATATGTATGAAAAAATTCAAGTAAAATGTTATTATGGAATATGTTGTATTGAATTGTATCTAGCTGTAATAGTAAGTAGGTTAAAGAATTAAAAGAACAAGAATCATGAGAATGAATTTAAAAACATGAATCTATGAAATATACAGGTTTTAGGGCAATATCAGGAGCTTAATATATTGTTTTCCCCTGATGTTAGGGTTTTAATATTTCATGGGGACGCTGTGATGGTAGCCCTCTCCTTTTCTTAGTTTTTCTTGTGGAAGAGGAGCCGGAAGGTTTTCAAGGGCAGGGCTGTGGAAACTTGTGTTTCAGGCTTTTGTTCTCTGGAAGTTTTTGTTCTTTGGCAGCTTTTTCCTTCATTTCAGAAGGTCAGAGCAAAGAAAGATTCTCTCTGCACCCAGACCTCTGCTTCAGATAGAAGCTCAGACTGTTCCCCTCTGGGTTGTCCACAACACACAGACTCCCCTCTGAAAACTCGCCTGAATAGCACAACCTAGCACAAGAGGTGTGCATCACCCTCAGCTACAGTCCCAGTGGTTACCTGAGGCCCCTGCTTGTCTCTGCAGCCCCGTATCACTAAACCGGGAACAATATTGGTTGAGGAACCACTTTCAGTGGCTGTCTTTGCCAGGAGTGCTGTCTGGAGTCCAGGACAACCAGGTACACTCAGACCCAGTGGTGGCACAGTTCTTGGAAGGCTGCTTCCAAGGGATCCTGACCAGAGATCATGCCAGGTTCTTTTAGGCAGAGGCTGGGAGCATTCCGAGCATGTGGCTGGTTGTGGAATGCTGAGATCCTAGAGACCATGCATTGTCACCCACAACAGGTTCTCAAGTGGGGGTGGTAGAGTGCCCATCCAACAAGTGGTGCAAGAGGCAGAAAACCGTGGGCTCAGGGAACACAGACTGGAGGCCCTGCCAGACTCTTTCTGACAGGGGTGGACATCAGGGGAGGCCATCCTGGGAATGTAGGATTAGGCCCCTGCCGTGATTGCCAGATTCCACCAGTTGCATTTTAAGTTCTTTTGCTCTTTTTGAGTGCCTTTTAAAAATATAATTTATTTATTTATTTAACAGACAGAGATCACAAGTAGGCAGAGAGGGCAGGTAGAGAGAGAGGGAGGTGCAGGTTCCCCCCTGAGCGGAGAGCCCCATGTGGGACTCAATCCAGGACCATAGGATATGACCTGAGGTGAAGGCAGAGTCTTTAACCCACTGAGCCAGCAGACTCTAAGTTAATGCTGGGCCCCAATCAGATAGCACTATTTTGGGGGGTATTGCTTCCCAGTGGGTTAGTTCTGGTGGCTCCCTCTCCCTTCAGTTTATCCTTCAACATCAGTGTGAGCATTCCCACTCTGCCCTTCCTCTCCACTTATGTCTTCTGCACCATAGAGATCCAGAAGTCTATAATCGTACATCTCAGCCTGACTTCCTGGTTGTTCAGATTGTTCTGGTAGATATTTAGCTTACATTAGGGGGCCAGTTGAAACAGGGCCTACTACTTTTCCATGATCTTCCCCCTCCTCCACCAGATAATCTGTCCTTCCACTTTTCTTTTGGATAAGTCTATCCAGTGGTTTATCGATATCAGCAATTCTTTGTGAGAACAAGCTTCTAGTTTTGTTGATGTGTTCTACTGTATTTCTAGTTTCTAATTCATTGAACTCCTCTTGCATGGCTTAAGCTCAATTTGTTGTTGATTCTCCAGTTCTTTAAGGTGTAGAGATAGTTTGTGAATTCAGGATATATATATTTTTTTCCTTTTGAGTGAAGCTTAGATGCCATTGTGTGTCCACCACAGGGGACACTTTGCCATATCCCATAGGTTTTGGACTGATATGTTTTCATTCTCATTAGTTTCCATGAAGTCTATAAGTTCTTCTTTGGTTTCCTGGCTAACCCAACATTCTTTTTTTTTTTTAAATCTTCTTTTAAATTTATTTTCAGCATAACAGTATTCATTGTTTTTTATTGCACCCAGTGCTCCATGCAATCCATGACCTCTCTAATACCCACCACCTGGTTCCCCCAATATCCCAACTCCCCACCTCTTCAAACTCTTCGGATTATTTTTCAGAGTCCATAGTCTCTCATGGTTCACCTCTCCTTCCAATTTCCCCCAACCCCCTTCTCCTAACTCCCCATGTCCTCCATGCTATTTGTTATGCTCCACAAATAAGTGAAACCATATGAAAGTAGACTCTCTCTGCTTGACTTATTTCACTCAGAATAATCTCTTCCAGTCCCATCCATGTTGCTACAAAAGTTGGGCATTCATCCTTTCTGATGGAGGCATAATACTCCATAGTGTATATGGACCACATCTTCCTTATTCATTCGTCTGTTGAAGGGCATCCTGGTTCTTTCCACAGTTTGGCAACCGTGTCCATTGTAACCCAACATTCTTAAGCAGGATGGTCTTTAGCTTCCAAGTGTTTGAATTCCTTCCAAAACTTTCTTTTTCTTTCTTTCTTTCTTTTTTTTTTTTTTTTTTTTTGTAATCGAGTTCCAGTTTCAAAACACTGTGGCCTGAGAATATGCAGGGAACAATCTTAATCTTTTGGTATCGGTGGAGACCTGATTTGTGACCTAATAGCTGGTCTATTCTGGAGAAAGTTCCATGTGCACTCGAGAAGAACGAGTATCCTGTTGTCTTTAGGGTGGAATGTTCTGTGTATGTCTCTGAGGTCCAACTGGTCCAGTGTTTCATTCTAAGCTCTTGTTTCTTTGCTGAATTTTTTCTCAGATGATCTGTCCATTGCTGAGATTAGAGTATTGAGGTCTCCTTCTATTACTATGTTATTGTCAACATGTCTCTTTAGTTTGGTTAACAGTTGGATTCCTTAGTTTTCTGTCCCCATGGTGGAGCATAGATATCTACAATTGTTAGATCTTCTTGTTGGATACACCCTTTAAGTATAATATAGTGTACCTCTTCATCTCTAACTACAGAGTTTAGCTTACAATAATTTGCCTGATATGAGAACTGTTACCCCAGCTCCCATCTAAAGAGCTCCTATCTAAAATTATGATCCATCAGTTTCACAATCAGGTGTCTTGAGGTCTCTCTAGATACTATGATCTTGGGGGGTGACCTTCCTACCCCTAGGACACGAACTCTGGTTCCATTCCATAGGTTGGGAAAATTTTCATGGAGAATTTGTGCAACTATATCCTCTAATCTTCCTTCTTTATCCTCCCCCTCACAAATTCCAATAATTTTGACTTGGAATGTTTCATGGCATCATTGATTCCCCTAATTCTGTTTTCATGGCTTCTGTTTGTTCCAGACTTTTTCCTGATCTTTTTTCTCTTTCAGTTTGTCCTCTAGATGACTAATTTTATCTTCTGCTTCAGTTACCCTAGCTGTGGCAAAGAATTTAGATTAGATTGGAACCCATTGATAGCATTTTTCACTTCTCCCATGGAGGCTTTCACTTCTGCCCTAATTGATTCCACGTTGTCATTGTTTTATTCCACCTAGCCATTGCCTGGATAAGTTATCCTGATTTCGCTTTCCAACATACTGTTTATGTCCATATCCAATAGCTCTGGTGGAGAGGGCACAGTCTCTGATTTTTTCTTGTTTTGACCATTCCTCCTCCTAATCATTTTGGTGACAGATGGCTGAGGGGATGTGTAGCTGAATATATCAATCATGATCAAGGCAAGGTGCAACTTGGAATGTTCATGAGCAAAAAGGATTCCCCACTAAAAAGAAAGAAAAAAGAAAAAGAAAGACAGAAAGAGAGAGACAAACAAAGAAAGAGAAAGAAGACCCAGTCAGAATGGATCCCAAACGTAAGATTTATAAGGTATGCAAACAAAAACAGACAAAGAGACCGACAAAAGTAACGAACAAGTAACTGACAAGAAATAATCAACCCAGACAAAGGAACCCCAAGTATAAGATTTATACAATACCAGAACCAAAACAAATACACAGAAATACTGAGAGAAGAAAAAGATAGGAGGGTGGTTATAAGTAACTTGTGGGTGAAGATGGTTATTTTGATTCTTTCTGGGTGTATCTTGAAATCTTTGTTAAAGGACTCAACTTTCCAGAGATAAAGGAGTATTGAAACTTGTTTATATATGGGTAGTGTTGATTGGGGAAAGAATATTACCATGAAGTTTATCTCTATATGAATAGTTAAAAAAAAAAAAAGAAAAAAGAAAAAAGAAAAAAGAAAAAGAAAAACACTGGCATATATATCCAAAAAGTTCAAGTTAAAAGGTTAGTATGGACTTCATTGTATTGAGACACTGTTGTGATGAAAAATAGGTTAAATTTTTTTTGAAAAGAATGTTAAAAAGAATGAGCAGAGTGGGAGTGAATTAAAAATAATAGTTGTACCCTTGAAATATGCAGGTTTTATGGCAAAACCAGGAGCTTAATATATTTTCCCCTGATATTTGGTTTTACAATTTTATGGGGACCATGTGGTTGTTGTCTTCTCGTTTTTGTTTTTGTTTTTTTTAAGCTGGTTTTATAGGGGAGGGGTCTGCTGTATGATTTTTCAGGCAGTCTTGCTTGGGTTGATTACTCCTGCCACCTATCCAGGGGCTGGGCTCTGAGGAAACCTGTTTTTTTGGCTTTTGTTTTCTGGAGGCTTGTTTCATTTTGTTTTTCCCCCTTGGTGGCTTTTGGCGGTTCCTTGGAGGTTAAGAGGAAAGCAAATTGCCCCCAGACCTCTGTCTCAGAGAGAAGCCTCAGTCCGTTCTCCTCTGGGTGGTCCAGAGCACACAGACTCCCCCTCTACTGCTTCCCTCCAGAAGAGCCCATCCTCAGCCACCATCTCAGGGGTTGCAGGTGTTCCTGCTGCTCTCTGTACCCCAGTGATGCTAACCCCACAAGCCATATTGGTCCAACGAGCCTGCTTCCAGTGACTGTCTTTGCAGGGCTGCTTTCTGGGCAGGTCCAGACTGCCAGAGAGATCCCAGCCAGAGATAGTACGCTGATATATCCATGCCCATGTGGGCTAGGAGTGTTCAGACACTTGGCCAGTCCAGAGACCAGCAGAGAGTGCCCGCATGGACCTCTCTCAGGGCACGGTGTGGAGTGTGGCACATGCCCTGTCACCCAATGGGCGTAAAGAGTGCTGTGGTTCTAGAGAGCACTGGTGGCATCCACCCAGACTCTCTCACTTGCGCCTGCAGCTCCAGGACCATGGCCTGGAGGTTTAAATGAACTCTCTCTAGCATAACTGGTTGCTGGGAGTGGCTGCCCTGGGTCCCTGAGCTTAAGCCTGTGCCTGTGACTACTCAATCCCTCCAGTTCCCCCTTAATATCCTTTGCTCTTTTTGAGTGCTTTTAACCAGACTCCAAGTTAATGCTGGTCCCCAATCACAGGGCCATACTTTCCACTAGGGTAATACTTTCCAATGGGTCACTTCTGGTGGCTCCCTCTCCCTTCTGTTTATCCTCTGATATAAGCCCGGTCATTCACACTCCACTGCTTCAACTAACCACTGGCATCTTCTGCCCCCATAGATATCTGGAAGTGTATAAACCTACATCTTACGCTGATTCCATGGGTGTTCAGAGTGTTCTGATAATCAGCTCACTTCAGCATCAGCTTGAAACAGCATCTCCTATTTCTCTGCCATTTTGCCTATAACTCACATTTAATTTTTGAATAAATAAATAAACCTGCGGTGTCTCCTAATCTCAACACTTGGGTGGGGCAGTCATGAGTCAGCCAAGAGGATCACAAGCTCTCCTAAATCACTGGAGATGCTTGGTCACTTCCCCCAGACAGTTCACCAAGCATGTTAGTGTCCCCTTCTCCATGGCAGAATTGGTAGTCAATGGTCATGACTGTCATCACCAGGCCTATGGATTCCTGAGAGGTGAAACGTCCACAATTTCATCTTACACACTACTAGTCAGAAATGAATTAGCTCTAAAACTCAATCTAAACTGAAGAAGTCCACCCATGGACATGTACATAGCCCTCAATCTCATCAGGGCGCTTGTGACCAGCAAAACTGCAGTCCGAGGAATGTTCACAGCTAACACCACAAACATGCCAAAGACATGTCTGGAGTCTGAAACAGCAAAGACACGAGTTCCTCTACAATCTTCAGAAATTTTGCCAAGAAGACTTTCCAATCCTCAAAGCTGCCTGGGCACCAAAGGCAGACACTACAGTGTAGAACCTTTGGCCAAGGACACACTCATCTGTTTGGAGTCCACAGTAGCAAGTGCAGAGAATTTTGGAAGAGAACCACACCCAAAGAGAAGCCATATAAAAGGCTACTGTGTCAGTATCAAAAAGACAACGTATATCTCCAAAAGAACCCATTGAAGAGGATTCAAATCTCCAAGAACACTGAACATTCATTCCCACAAGGCACTGCAGGGAGCACTGGGTGTGGTGTAAAAATAATGAATACTGGTATGCCGAAAATAAATTTAAAAAATGCTAAAAAAAAAAAAAAAGAAATCTAAATAACTCTTTTGAGAGAGAAAGACAGAAAGAGATGGTTGTAGGAGCTGTATAATATTACCAGGAGGCCATAATTTACACTGAACTAATATATCTTCTGGAGAAACGACACAGTAAGCAAAGATAAAACACACTGCAGCAATTATGCAGAAATATTAACAAGCTTGATTTAACATATGTGGACCTTTATGTAAAATATACATTTTTAATTATGCTACATCAGGTATCGTACAGTATGGCATAGTTTTTGATGCAGTGTTTAATGATAATTTGTTTGCATATATAATGCCCAGTGCTCCATGAAGGACATACCTTCTTTAATACCCACCACCAGGCTGACCCACAGCCCACACTTCTCCCTGTAAACCACTGTTCGTCTTCGTTGAAGAAGTGTCTGTTCATGTTTTCTGTCCACTTTTTGACATGATTATCTATTTCTTGTGGGTTGATTTTGAGAATTTCTTTGTAGATCTTGGACATCAGCCCTTTGTTTATAGTGTCATTTTCAAATATCTTCTCCCATTCGGTTTGTTTCTTCTTTGTTTGGCTGACTCTTTCCATTGGTGTGCAGAAACTTTTCAACTTACTGAAGTTACAAAAGTTTGTTTTCACTGTTGTTTTCCTTGAATTTGGAGGTGTATCATGAAAGAAGTTGCTGTGGCCAATGTCAAAAAGATTACTGCCTATGTTCTTCTTTGGATTTTGATGGGTTCCTGTCCCTCGTTGAGGTCTTTCATCCATTTTGGGTTTATCGTTGTGTATGGTGTAAGAGAACAGCGGGGTTTCAGTCTTCCATCTATAGCTGTCCAATTTTCCCAGCACCATTTATTGAAGAGACTGTCTTTTTTTCCCCCCCCTCGGATTTCTTTTCCTGCTTTTTCAAAGATTAGTTGGCCAAAGAGTTGAGTTCCCACATATGGGCTCTCTATTCTGTTCCATTGGTCTAGGGGTCTGTTTTTGTGTCAGTCCCATGCTGTCTTGGTGATCACAGCTTTGTAGTAAAGTTTGAAATCAGACACCGTGATACCCCCAGCTCTGTGTTTTTGTTGTTATTTTTTGTTTGTTTGTTTGCTTGTTTACATTTCCTTCGTGATTTGGGGTCTTTTCAGGTTCCATACAAATTTTAGGATCGTTTGTTCCAGCATTTTGAAAAATGTCTTTGGTAGTTTGATTGGAATGGTGGCGAAAGAGTAGATTGTTCTGGGCAGGTTACTCTTCCTATCGATGAGCATGGGATATTTTTCCATCTTCTTGTGTCTTCACCGATTTCTTTCATGAGTGTTCTATAGTTTTTTGTGTATAGATCTTTCCCTCTTTGGTTAGGTTTATACCAAGCTGTCTTATAGTTTAGATACTATTGCAAATGGAATTGATGCTCTAATTTCTCTTTCTATAGTGACATTTTTTGTGTATAAGAATGCAACTGATTCTCTGTTTCAATTTTTACCCTGCCAGATTGGTGAATTGCCATATAACTTCTAGCAGTTTGGGGGTGGATTGCTTTGGTTCTCCACAGAAAGTGTCATGTCATCTGCAGAGAAAAAGAGTTTGACTTCTTCTTTGACAGTTTGAATACACTTTCTTTCTTTTTGACATCAGATCGCTGTTGCTAGGACTTCTAGTGCTACATTGAATAATAGAGGAGAGGGTGGATAACCTTGTCATATTCCTCATCTAAAGGGAAAGGCTCTCAGGTTTTCCCCATTGAGAATGAGAGTTGCTGTGGGTTTCTCATAGATGGATTTATGAAATAGAGGAATTGTCCATCTATCCTATACTTTGAAGAGCTTTGATAAGGAAAGGATGCTCTATTTTTTCAAATGCTTTCTTTGTCTCAGCTGGGAGTACCATGTGGTTCCTCTCCTTCTCTTCTTGATTTGTCCTTTCATATTAATTGATTTGCAAATGTCAAACAACCTTTACATCCCAGGGATAAGTCCCACCTGGTCATGGTGGATCATCCTTTTCATTTAATGTTGAGTGTTATTAGCTAGGATCCTGTTGAGAATTTCAGCATCCATATGCATCAGAGATATTAGTACGAAATTTTCTTTTCTGATGGGATCTTTGGCTGTTTTGGGGATCACAGTAATGCTGCCTCATACAATGAGTCTGGAAGGGTTCCTTCCCCTTTCTATTGTTTGACTAGAAGAGGAGAATATAGAGAATAATGCCTATTCAGGAGAATAGGTATTATTTCTTTGTTTGAAGGATTCCCCCAGGGAATCCGTCAGGTTCTGGACTTTTGTATTTGGGAAGTTTTTGACCACTGCTTCATTATCATTACTGGTTTTTGGTCTATTCAGGTGGTCAATTACTTCTTTTTTCTGTCTCAGTAGCTAATAGGTTTCCAAGAATGCACCTGTTTCTTCCACAATGCTTAATTTATTGGCATATATCTGTTGATGATAATTTCTGAGAATTGTTTCTATTTCCTTGGTGTTAGTCGTGATCTCTGCCCTTTCATTTATACTTTTATTATTTTGGATCCTTTCTCTTTTCTATTGTATAAATCTCTGGCCTGTGGTTTATCGATATCATTAAATCTTTCTGAGAACCTGCTTCTAGTTTTATTGGTTTGTTCTACTGTATTTCTGGTTTCTAATCCATCCACCTCTTCTCTTGCATGACTTAGTCTCAGTTTGTTGTTGATTCTCCAGTTCTTTAAATTATCGAGATAGTTTGGGTATCCAGGATTTTTTTTTTTTCTTTTGAGTGACACTTAGATCGCTGTGTGTTTCCCCCTTATGTCCTATTTTGCCATATACCACAGGTTTTGGAATGATGCGTTTTCATTCTCATTGGTTTCCATAAGTTGTGTAAGTTTTTTTGGTTTCCGGGTTGACACAAACATTCTTAAGCCGGATGGTCTTTAGCTTCCAAGTGTTTGAATTTCTTCCAAACCTTTTCTTATGATTGAGTTCCAGTTTCAAAGTACTGTGGTAGAAATTAGGCAGGGCATAATCTCAGTCTTTTGGTATTGTTGGAGACCTGATTTCTGACCTAATATGTGGTCTACTCTGTAGAAAGTTCCAAGTGCACTCAAGAAGAATGAGTATCCTGTTGTCTTTAGGGTGGAATATTATGTGTATATCTATGAGGTCTATCTGGTCCAAGGTGTCATTCAAAGCTTTTGTTTCTTTGTTGAATTTCTGCTCATATGATCTGTGTTTGCTGAGAATGGAGTGATGAAGCATCTCACCATTACCGTGTTATTATGAACATGTCTCCTTAGTTTGGATTCGGCAGTTGGCTGCTCCCATGTTAAGGGCAAAGATATTTACAATGGTTAGATCTTCCTGTGGGATACCCCCTTTGGGGATGATATAGCGCCCTTCTGCATCTCTAACTAAAGATTTTAGCTTAAAATCCAATTTTTCTGACATGAGAATTGCTACCCAAGCTTTACTTGAGGTCCGTTGACATGAAAGATGGTACTCCATCCCTTTGCTTTTACTCTGATGTATTGTTCAGTTCAAAATGAGTCTCTTTTAGATAGCATGTGGAAGGGTCCTGTCTTTTTATACAATCTGCTTCCTTGTGCCATTTTATGGGAGCATTTACGCCATTCAAGTTGAGAGTGATTATTGAAAAACGTGATTTTAATGTCATCATGTCATGTTTCATATGAAGTGCTTGTTTCTTTAGAATGTCTCTGTATCTTACTGTTCTGTATCACTCTGGGGTCTTTCTCTTTTTATATGACCCAACCCCCACATAATATTTCTTGTGGGGCTTGCTTGGTATTCACATTATTTTTTTTCGGATCCTGCTGGTCCTGGAAGGTCCTTATCTCTCCATCTGTTCTGAGGTATAGACTTGCTACATAACGAATTCTTGGGTGCATGGTCCTCTCATTTAATACCTTGCATGTGTCTTGCTAGACCTTTCTTGCTTGCCTAGTCTCCATGGTCAGGCCCAATGGTATTCTGATGTTCCTCTCTTTGTACATAAGGAATCTCTTCCTTCTATCTGCCCTTAAGATGGTTTGTTAGCTCTAAGAAATGCGAGTTTTCCTATGACATGCCAGGGTGTTGTACTGTTCTCCTGGATTTTGTAGGCTCCTCTTTGCAACTAGGACAGGGACTCTAGTTTCATTCCCCAGGTTAGGGAAGTATTGGTGGTGATTTGCTCTAATATGCCTTCTAGTCCTCTCTCCCTCTCTCCACCCCCTCAGGGATCCCAATAATTCTGACATTGGAATGTTCATGCCATCATTTATGTCTCTAATTCTGTTTTCATGGGTTCTGGGCTGTTTGTTCCAGGCCTACTCCTGTTCCTTCATTTCTATCACTTTGTCTTCTCGGCTACTGATTTGTTCTTCTGCTTCATTTACTCTAGTACTTAGAGTATCTAGATTATATTGGATATCACTGAAAGTAGTTTTTGGTTCTGTGAGATCAACTCTCATTTTGTCCTCAGAGAATCTATGGTGCCCTTAAAGGTTTTATGCATCATAGCTATTGTCTGCCTCACTTTTATCCTATAGTCTATTTGGGACATCTTGCTTATATACATACGCATTTGTTCTGTGGCAGAGGTCATAGTCTCTGAGTTTTTCCTATGTTAAGGGTTACTTCTCTGAGTCATTCTGTTGAGGGGTGGTTGAGGGAGGGTATGAAGTCTAAATTACTGACCTGTTTCACTTGGGTTGTTGGACTCTTGGTCTTGCAGCCTATCTTCTGAGAGAGGGGCCTGTCATGCTGTTGCTCAGGCAACTCTGTTTGGGCAGAGAGGCCCTGCTACCTTTTGGAGTGTGGGCTCAGTGAAAACTGGTGTTTTCTTTTTTGTTTGTTTGTTTGTTTTTGTTTTGTTTTGTTTTGTTTAGTGGGTGGTGCTTTTCTTCTCTGGTGGCTTTCCACAAACACCCCAAGGGTAAGGCAGAAGTGACTTTATCCAAACCTCTGTCTTAGAACAGAGTGATCGAAGTCTGCCCCTAAATGAGGTCACCTGGTCACAGGTTCCCTGTTTCATTCTCTGCTGCCAAAAATTACAACACCCTGGGTTGTGTTCCCCACCATAGCACTCCATTCCTTGCTTTAAAGTCCAGTCACATCTCTCCCCTTTGTACTTCTAGAACTGCATGTCATCCTCTGTTCGTTGTGTGCCCCCACAGCTCCAGGTTTCTGTGGGGGGAAGCTCCTCTTAAGTGCTTTCCCTGCAGCTACATGTCTGCAAGTCTGTGCCTGGTCCCCAGCATGGGAGGTGTTTGGGATCCAGTGGCTACCTCCCCCTTCCATTTATCTTCCTAATCTGTCCACAGAAGCACAGCTCTTCCTCCCCTAGACTTTAAGACCAAACACCAGATATTCAGTTTCTAAATATCCGATTTATCTTCTTACACCACAGCCTGATTTTGTGGGTGTTCAGTATGGTCTGCCAGATATCCTACTCAATTAAGGTGCCTGGTTGAAATAGGGTCCCCTAATCCTCTATGGTCTCTGCCCACTCATTTTCATTCTTTAACAGGATATTCTTTAACTTCCATTTGTGATCTCCCCTACTTTCTTTTTATTTCTTGTGGTTGACTTTATGTTTCATAGCACTGTGTTCTGAAAACATGCATAGTTCGGCCACAAATTTTTGTACTTGCCAAGACCTGATTTTTGGTCCAATATGTGTTCTCTTCTGGAATATGTTCCATGTGCACTTGTGAAGTATTTGATTTCTGCTGCTTTAAGATGAAATGCCCTGAATATATTTGTTAAGTCTCTCCATTCCAGTGTGTCATTCGGAGGCCTCGCTTCCCTTTTGGACTTCTGATTAGATGATCTGTCCATTGCTTTTCATGGGTTGTTAAAGTTCCCTAATATTTCTTTTATGTTTCTTTTTGTTTACTATTAATTGATTGTATACTTAGTTGTTTCATCATAGGGACATAAACAAATTTTTGGGCTCTTTGATGGAGAGACCCCTTAAAGATTACGTCGTTCCGTTCCTCATCTCATGTTACACTCTCTGGTTTAAAGTCAGGTGGTTTGTTAAAAGTATTGCTACTCTGACTTTACTTTGACATCCATTTACATAAAAAATTGTTCTCCATCTCCTCAGTTTCCATCCGCAAGAGTCTGATGTGGGGTGTGAACCCAGGATGCTGATATCATGACATGAGATGAAAACAGAGGCTTTAACCTACTGAGGCACCAAGGCGCCCCTGTATTGCCAGTTTGAAGATCATTCCTCTATTGCTAGATTTTGCAAGTTTAATTACACTATGTCTTGTGTTGGCCTGCTTCGTTGATTGTTATACGCGTCCTCTGTGCCTATGAATCTGGATCTTTCCTTCCTCCCCCAGATTAGGGAAGTTTTCAGCTAAGATAAACTCGAACAAATTTTAGGCCCTCTTTTCTCTTTCTCTCTATGACTCCTACAATATGTTCTATGTTATATATGCTTACATTTGATGGAGTCAGTGATTTTTCTTAGTCCATTCTCATGTTCCATAACTCTTCCTTCTCTCTTTTGTTTAAAGGCATTATTTTCCATTATTTTGCATTCCAGGTCATTAATTTGATCCTCTGGTTCTTCTAGCCTACTGTTTCTTTGCATCCAGTCTGCTTCGAATCTTTTCATCAGGATTTTTTTGTAAACTCTTTTATCTCTGTGGTAAGAGTCTCCCTGATGTCTTCTATTCTTTTCTCAATCCCGGTGAGTATGCTGGTTGCTGTTTTAAATCCTCCATCATGCATGTTACATATATCTGTTTCACTTAGATTGCCGGCCATGATCTTTTCTTGTTAGTTCCTTTGGGATAAATTGATTTTTCCATCTTTGCATTTGGTCTAAGTCTGTCTTCTTCTCTGTATTAGAAAAGCCCATTATGTTTCCTGGTCCGGAGGGCAATGGCTTTAAGATGAAATCAGTTAGTGCACAAAGCTTGGCGCTTCATGGACTATTGGGTGTGTGTCTCATGTACTCTGCTGTTGTGTCATGGCAGTCCTCTGTCCTTCAGGCCAGTCATCTGCAGAGGCTCTCCTTGCCTTCAGTGGGGATTGGTTGGTGTCTGGACTGAAGATGGTGAGGTTTAGCTTGGTGGGCTCTGGTTTGCCTGGAAAATGAGACTTGATACCAACTCAACAGAACTAAAGCCTGTATAAATCTATGGTCAGGAGATAGAATGTGGGCAGGGATTTATTCTACTCCCCTAAGGGAGGGTCTGTTCTACTGAGCAAGTTTGACTGAGAATCACAGTCCCAACATAGTGCGGGGGTTGGGACTTCATGTTTGCAAGTTAGGCAGCCAGTGCCATCCCTGCCTTGCTTTTGGTAGGTAGCTCGGTATTTATGCTCATAGTGGAAGAGGCCAATGTTTCTTTTGCCCCAGTAGAGGCATCTCCACAAACAATACTTTTCAGGGATGACCTCCAAGAACAAATAATCTCCCCACAGTGTCTCCAGGTGTTGCCTCTGATCATTGTTTCCAGACTCTCTGCACCTGGTTGTTTGCCTGTGTTCTCTCCAGGAGCAACGTAGTGTTTTCTGGTCTTTCTGTTAGGAAAACCCATTGGCCTTAAAACTATGGGCTGTAAGTCCATCTGGTTGAAAGAACTCATGTCATTTAGTCCCTCTCATTAATACAGCCAATGGCTTTGGGGAAACAATCCCCTTGTGAGTTCCCAGTGTGCTTCTCTCTCATGTGCCTTGGTGTTTGGCCATGGCTCCCTCCCCTCCTCAGCACCAACCACGCACTTCTCTCCTAAGCACATCTCCACACTTTCTCATATATTCCATGTTACTTCTTCTCTCTTTACCTGTGGAGTTTAATCTGTATGCTTCAGGTTAATTTCTGCCACATTTAGGCTGATTTGATAATTTTCCCATTGTTTTCATGGCTGAAGACAAGCCTGGAGTTCCCCTACTCTACCACAATATCCCTGTCCTCCAAATGTACCAAGGAATCTTACTCAGCCATAAGCAAAAATGAGATCTTGCCACATGCTACAGGTGGGAGGGAGCTTGAGAACATAATGTTAAGTGGAATCTATCAGTCACCGAAAACAAATAGCATATGATTTCACTCATTTGTGGAATTTAGAAACCAATGAAAAAATGAAGAAAAAGACACAAACAATAAACCCGAGTCTTAAATATGCCCAGAAAATTGTGGTTGTTAGAAGGCAGGTTAGTGGGTATGTGTGAATAAAAGGGGATTAAATGTGACATTAGTTTCAGGAAATGTGGCTGAAGGTGAAGTAAAATGAGTTTCCTATGCCACTGAAATTACATCCGTTATCAATAAAACAGAGAATTTATATCTCTGGACATTTCATTTTAAGTCTTAGGTTAACCACAAAAGAAAATCTAGAGTAGATACACATAGGATAGGAAGCAAGTGAGGTATAGCACTAAAGGAAGTAAACCCAAATAGAACACAACACACACGAAAAAAGCACAAAAGAATCAAAGTCAGAAACCAACAAAATGAAAGATTTAATTCCTTCTCTATCAATTATTAATTAAAGCATTCAGGACTAAATTTTCCTATCAGTAGAAACCAAGGGACTGGGTGGATTAAAAAATAATAATAAAAAAGTTCAAAAAACAAAAGCACAACAACGAAACTAGATCCAACAATACGTTGCCCATAAGTGATTCACATCTAATTTACAGATACACATAGCTTGAAAGTGAATCAATGGCAAAAGATAGTTCATGCCAAGGGCAAGCAAAAGAGAGCAGAAGTGGTTGTCCCTATGTCCGATAGAGAGATTTTATTCTAAATTAATTACAAGACACATAGAATTGATAGAGTATCAATTCATCCAGAAGATACATGAATTACAAACATAGGCACAACCAACTTGGGGTATCTAAATATTTGAAGCACATTAACAGAATTGAAGGGAAATATGGTCCACAAAAGAGAGGTATTGGTATTGGTATTGGTATTGGTATTGGTAGGGGCAACGATATCCCACTTTCAACACAGGACAGATCATTCAGATGGAAAGGTTGTAAGAAATAGCAGAACACAAGGACAGTATAGACCGCCTGGGCTTAAGAGACACATGCATAAGATTGCATCTGTCAGCACCATAATAGAAGTTCTTCCCAAGTGCAGACTTAAAATTCTCTATCATAGATCCTGTGCTGGACTACAAATCCACCTTAGCTAATTTAAAAAGATTCAAATCCTATTTTGTATATTTATGACCACAATGGTATGAAAACAACAAAAAAAATCATTTACAAAAGGAAAACTAAATAATATACTAGTAGGTGGAAGTCACAACACACTACTGAACAAGCAATGGATTAAAGAAGAAATCAAAAGGTAAGTCAGAAAGAATCTTGAACAAAGGAAAATAAAGAAGCTAATTGGATGCTACAAAAACATTTTTATGTGGGAAAAATATAGCGATAAGTGTGTATATTAAGAAAAATTAAAAGACCTAAGTAAAGCAACCTAATTTTGCACTTTAAGGAATTAGGAAAAAAAAAAACCCACAAACTAAACCCAAATCTTGCAGATAAAATGAAATAATAAACATTATTGTAGAAATAAATGAAATAAAAACAAAACAATTGAAAAAAATCACTAAATCTCACACCTAAGTTTTGAAAAGATAAACAAACTTGAGGAGGTTTTAGCTGCATAAATCAAGGAGAAAAGCATACAGCTAAAATTATGAGAAAGGAGCATTACAACTGATAGAACGGAAAAAAGAGACCTAAAAGACCCCTTTAAACAATTATGACAGCAAATCCGATAATGGAGAGAAAAGGATAAATTCCAAGAAACGTACCACCTACCAAGATTAGAACATGAAAAATACAAAATCTGAGCAATCTGGTAATGACTAAAGAAGTTGACGCAGTGATGAAACTCCTCCCAACACACAAAAAGCCAGGACCAAATCATTAACCTAGTGAACACTTCTAGTCACTTCATGAAGGTAATGCCCATTCTTCTCATCTATTCGAGAAATGGAGGAGGAAGGAACACGCTAATTTACAAGGCCTTAATACCAAATTCAGATAAGGACATAATGGAAACTAATTATAAACAATTTTAATAAAATGAAGTTAATAAATATATAATTCTTTTCTATCTCTCTCTTTCTTTCTCTTTTTGTAAAAGGGCCTGTTTTCTTTTCTTTTTATTTATTTTTTGTTATGTTCAGTAAGCCAGCATATCATCCATCATAAGTTGTTGGCATAGTGTTCAATGATTCATTAGTTGCTTATAACACCCAGTGCTCATCATGTCATATGCTGCAACTCCTCAATTACCAGTTACCTCATTACCCCCATACCTCTCCCTTCTGTAACCTTCAGCTTGTTTCCCAGAGTCGAGTCTCTCATGATTTGTCTCCCTCTCTGACTTCTTCCCATTCAATTTTCCCTTCCTTCTACAAATGTCCATGTTATTTCTCATATTCAACATATGAGTGAAACCATATGATACTTGCATTTTTCTGCTTGATTTATTTCATTTAGCATAATCCCCTCCAGTTCCATCCATGTCAGTGCAAATGGAGGGGGTTCATCCTTCCTGGTTGCTGAGGAATATTCCATTTCATACATGGACCACATCTTCTTTATCCATTAGTCTGTTGAAGGGCATCTCAGCTCCTTCCACAGTTTGGCTATTGTGGACATTGCATCCCTTCAATATCTGCTTTTTATTTTCCTCTGAATAAAGCCAATTAGTATACATGGCAAAATCAATTACCAAGGATATTTAGAATAAACTAATTGTGACAAACAGTTCTGTCCAGTGTCTTGCTTAAGGGTTAGCTATAATGCAGAATGTCACTGACTTTTAAACCTGAACTTTACAAAGGCGTTTAAGGTAAAAAAAAAAAAAAAAGAAAGAAAAATGTAGAGTGAACCCTAATCAATTATGACTGGTATTTTCAAAGACTAGGAGATTAGGACACAAACAACACAATGCATCCATGTGCTAGCATCTTTCCCTTTAAAAGTAACTTTCCTTCCCTTATTCTCATACAGATCCCAAAATGAAAAGAAGCTAGTAAAGGACTCTCACACACATATGATGACAATCCTCACAGATAGCTAATTATGCCCAAGACCTCTCTGTTTATTTAGATCATTAGAAGATGCAGTTGAGGAGCGCCTGGGTGGCTCAGTGTATTAAAGCCTCTACCTTTGGCTCAGGTCATGATCCCAGGGTCCTGGGATCCCAGGGTCCAGCCCTACATCAGGGTCTCTGCTCAGCAGGGAATCTGCATCCCCCTCTCTGTCTGCCTGCCTCTCTGCCCACTTGTGATCTCTCTCACTCTCACTCTCTTTCTGTCAAATAAATAAATAAAATCTTTTTTTTTTTTTACATTACAATTGAAATAGGAATACCTTCCTATTTCAGGGGAAAAGTTAACCTAAAGCACAATATACTGAACCGCATTTTTTTCTCTTTGTTTAGGAAGGGGTAATGGAAAATAAACACAAAAGGACAACCTGAGTTCAAGATCAGGCTAACAGTGCTCTCTTTCTGACATTACTAAGGGTTTCTACCTAAAGCCCTAAGGAGGCAAAAGTTAGTGGGAGAGGGACTGCTGCTTCGGTGAAGCTTGCTTCTGTGAAGTCACAAAGCTGTCATATCATGGCAACCACTCCTCCCACAACCAACCCTAATCTTGATTCTTGGGTGGAGTAGTCATGGGTTAGCCAATAGGATCACAAGCCCTCCCAAACTGCTTTAACTGCTTGGGTATTTCAGCCAGACAATTTGCCAAACATGTTGCTGTCACCTTCTCCATGGCCAAATTTGCAGTCTATGGTCATGACTGTCATCACCAGCCGTCTGGACTCCTGAGAAGTGCAAGAATACACAATTCCATCTTATGGACTATAAGTCAGAAAAAGTGAGGACTACATCTCAATCTAAACCAAAGATATCCACCCCATGGACAGGTATATGGTCCTCAATCCCAGTCAGGTCACTTATAACCAGCAAAACTGCATTATTAGACTTTGGGGGGAAAAATCTTACAGGCCGATGAAAGCTCACAGTTCACACTCACTACATGCCAAAGACATGTCTGGAGCCTTAAACAGCAAAGACACGAGTTCCTCTACAATCTCCAGAAATTGTGCCAAAAAACCTCCCAATCTTCAATGCTGACCAGGCACAAAAGGCAGACTCTGCATTGTAGAACCTTATGCCAAGGACGGACTCAAATGTTTGGAGCCAATAGTAGTAGTGTGGAGCATTTTGGAAAAGACACACACCCAAAGTGAAGTCATACCAAAAGGCTCTTGTACAGTTTCAAAAGACAACCTATATCTCCAAAAGGACCCACTGAAGTGGATTCAAATCTCTAAGAACCCTGAGCATTCCCACAAGGCGGCACAGGTTCCTCTGTGGAACTGAATCAAGAAGTTGCAGCACAAACATGTCTTAGCCTTCTAATTTCCATCCCCCAAATATTTTCATGCAAAAACTTGTGGTGCAAAGTATGGATAAAGGGCATGTTCTAATGGAGCAGGAAGAGGACAATTGTGAGGACAAAGGGCCATTGCACTGGGAGGTACAGAGGATGTTACAGGTTGGTGAAAACTTTCAGGAAGTTAAAGAAGAGGAGAATGAACAGAGAGCTCAGAGCCAAGATCTGGCATTTTAGGATGGTGGGAGGGCTCTTTACCTGAGTGCAAAATTAAATAAACCATTCTCTAGCCCCAGTAGGTCCTTGTAATCTTTTTAGATAGATGTGTATGTATGTATTTGACAGAGAGAGAAAGAGAGAGTACAAGCAGTGGGAGAGCTGGGGAGGGAGAAGAAGACTTGCCAATGAGCAAGGACCCAATGCGGGACTCAATCCCATGACCCTGGGATCATGCCCTGAGCTGAGGCAGCCACTTAACTGATGCAGCCACCCCAGTGCCCAATCTTTATAGTCTCAATGCCTCAGTGTTCTAGACCACAACTTCTGCTCTGTAATTGCACAGAAATTCAGGTGAGACTGATTTTCGGTTTGGCAGGGGGAGGCTACTTGCTCTATCAGACCTTTTATCACACTTAGCATAGCTTGTAGTCTTTTTTTCAGGGACTTGGCTATGTACAGACTATTTTCCCAAGCATTTTTTGATGATGAGAATATAAAACCACATAACCAGAGGGTCTTTTTTTTTCTCCATTTCTTGGAAACTTTCTAGTTGTATAAAGGGAAGAAAGAACCAACTCAGGGGTCTTATTTTGAATTACAAAAATCCTCTTCCTAAGTTCTTTGGCCTGTACAAATTGGGCTGTATGACTTTCCTGACATTGAAATCCTGCCTGGTCTACAGGAACCCCTCTGACCTACCCAGATGCAATGGAGTATATCTAATGTCAGATACAATGCATAGGTTTAGAGAAGGTAATATACTGAGAGCGCTGGAAATACAGGAAGAATGTGGGAAACTGTGCATTGGAACTGGCTGATTGACCATGTAGTGTGGGGGAACTTTGATGCAGGATCAGCAATTCCTATGGTAGTTCTGTTTGTCACAGGGAACAAGGATCATACAGACCCCACTTCATCTAGTTAGTTCTCAGTGAGCCTCTCTTCTTGTCACCTACACACATTGGGGAAGGCCTAGTCATGGTGAACTACTTGATCTGAAATCAGAGCCATTTTACTACCTTATTCCAGTGTCGCCATGAGATTGTTTTGCCTCTGTTGGCATACTGTCATTTCGTCCTTTAATTATAGTAATCTATCCTCTAACTTATTGTATTATAACACCTGTCATGAGGGGGCCATTCTCTCACCTTCTGAAATCATATCCATTTTCCCCTAAGCAGTCAGCTATGTCTTATGAGTTCTTTGCATATGTTTTTAATATGTTTGTCTCAGGGAGACTACCATGACCATCTTTTGACCTGCTCTCAATTGCACTAAAGCAATAAATAGGCATGCAAATACTTCACAAGAATCCCCAAGAAATCCTTAAGAAAGGGACTGTAAGCCTCTGGATAACAGTTTGGCCAAACTCCAACAGCTTGGGGGTGAGAGTGTGGCTTGAAGGAAGCTTCGCACGCTTGCAAGTAGGGAAGGAAGAGTGTACAGCCTTAAATCTAAACTCTTTCACTTATGGACGTGATATAGTTGTGGCAATATCTAACAACAGGAAGCTGAATAAGGCACACTCCACAGGAAAGCCTGTGGCTCTCCAGTTCAATGACAAGCCTGTCCAAGCCATGGTGTAGCCTGTTCCTGGAGAAGGAAGAGGTACATTTGGGTCTTAAGATTTTATTTCACTTTTTGCCAATGGCTGCCATTTCACTCACTTCTGTAGACAAGGAAAAAGTTGTATTATCTCCACATAGAGAGATCAAAGAAAATTGCAACATCCCAGAGACCCCAAAGGGAGACAGCTCCTTCTAGTGAACAAAAAACGTGTTGCTCCGAAGGTGAATCGGCTCTCTACAGTAGAGTCTGGCTTTGATTTGTTTCCTATACTCCACACATAAGTGAAATCATAAGGTATCTATCTTCCTCTGACTGGCTTATTTTACTTAATAAATACTGAAATTAAAATTAAGTGAATTTAATATGAAGTGAATATTAAATGAAATAAGTGAATATTAAGTGAAATTAGCATTTCACTTAATAAATAAATAGGCAACTGGGGTTGTGCAATATAGACAAAGGGGATTAAGAGGGGGTGGGAGGTTGAGGGAATTAGGTGGTGGGTGTTAGAGAGGGCACGGATTGCATGGAGCACTGGGTGCGGTACAAAAACAATGAATACCGTTATGCTGAAAATAAATAAAAAAAGGGATTAAAAAAATAAAGAAAAAAAAGAATTATAAACTTCCATTTGTAAGAGAAATAAGTCAAGGGCTAAACGGTATGGCACAGTGAATATAGTCAATATTATTGTAATTGCATTGTATGCTGACACATGGTGAGTACATTTCTCATGGTGAGCACTAAGTACAGTAAAGATTTGCCAAACCACTATATTATATTTCTGGACCAATATAACCTTGTTATGTTAATCATGCTTTAATAATAAAGAAAAAAATAATTACAAAGAAGAAGGTACCTTTCAACAATTGATGTAACCATCATTCCTTGCCAGTCATAGTTTAAGTGCTGGCAAACTCAGCACAGGTGTGGTTGGCCAGGTGCTCAGAACACAGGTGTGGTGATTAGGTATTTCTACTCATCTTTGTTCTACTCATGTTCACGTATTCAGCCTATGGGAACCCTAAGACCAATGTTGAATCCTACCAAACTATCTGTGCCATGGATGTATTTTGTTTCTCCTACAGAAACCTCTGATTTCTCCAATGAGTTCCAATAGCAAATTGGCATACCATTGGGATTGCAACGAGAAAGGTCACAGTGTGAAGGATGGAAAGATAAATTGAAATCCAAGAGGCATTCCTCCCTAACTGCCTAATCTCAGGATCATTCTCTTTTTCCTTTTTTGCAAGGTCAAATTCGGGATTCTTCTCTTAGGAGTGATGGATAAATTTCTCCATTTGAAAAAAAAAAAAAAAAAAACAACTCTTAAGAGAATAAAAATTTCCCAAATATGAGGCTCTCTTTCCAACACGATTTTTGTTAATATCCTCCATTTACGTTAAAGGCAATCTTCGAAAATTATTATTAATTACTTTTTATTTTTAATTATAAAGTTTCTTCTCGGTGTTCCAGAATTTATTGTTTATGTACCACACCCAGTCTTCCATGCAATATGTGTCCTCCATAATACCCACCACAGGGCTCACCCAACTTCTCACCCTGCACCCCTCCAAAACCATCACATTGTTTTTCAGAGTCCCTAGTCTCTCATGGTTCATTTCCTCCTCCAATTTCCCCCAACTCCCATTTCCTCTCCACCTCTCCAGGTCCTCCATGTTATTTCTTATGTTCCACAAATAAGTGAAACCATATGATATTTGGCTCTCTCTGCTTAACTTATTTCACTCACTATAATATCTTCCAGTCCCATCCATGTTGATACAAAAGTTGGGTATTCGTCCTTTCTGATGGAGGCATAATACTCCGTAGTGTATATGGACTACATCCTCCTGGTCCATTCATCTGTTGAAGTGCTTCTTGGTTCTTTCCACAGTTTGGTGACTGCGGCCATTGCCACTATGAACGTTGGAGTACAGATGGCCCTTCTTTTCACTACATCTGTATCTTTGGGGTAAATACCCAGTAGCGCAATTGCAGGGTCATCGGGAAGCTCTATTTTTATCTTCTTAACGAATCGCCACACTGTTTTCCAAAGTGCCTGCACCAACTTGCATTCCCACCAACAGTGTAAGAGGGTTCCCCTTTCTCCACATCCTCTCCAACACACGTTATTTACTATGCTGTTAATTTTGGCCATTCTAACTGGTGTGATGGTGGTATCTCAATGTAGTTTTGATTTGGATCTCCCTGATGGCTAGTGATGATGAACATTTTTTCATGTGTCTTTTAGCAATTAGTATGTCTTCATTGGAGAATTGTCGGTTCATGTCTTCTGCGCATTTTCTGACGTGATTTTCTGTTTTGTGGGTGTTGAGGTTGAGGAGTTCTTTATAGATCCTGGATATGAGCCCTTTGTATTGTCATTCACGAGTATCTTCTCCCATTCCCTGGGTTGCCTCTTTGTTTTGTTGACTGTTTCCTTTGCTGCGTAGAAGCTTTTGATCTTCATGAAGTCCTATAAATTCATCTTTGCTTTTGTTTCTTTTGCTTTTGGAGACATATCTTGAAAGAAGTTGCTGTGGCTGATGTCAAAGAGGTTACTGCCTATGTTCTCCTCTAGGATTCTAATGGATTTCTGCCTCACGTTGAGGTCTTTTATCCATTTCGAGTTTATGTTTGTCTATGGTGTAAGAGAATGGTCGAGTTTCATTCTTCTACATATAGCTGTCGAATTTTCCCAGCACTGTTTATTGAAGAGACTGTCTTTTTTACACTGTATATTTTTACCCGCTTTGTCAAAGATTATTTGACCATAGACTTGAAGGTCCATATCTGGGCTCTCTACTCTGTGCCACTGGTTTATGAGTCTGTTTTTATGCCAGTACCATCCTGTCTTGGTGATCACAGCTTTGTAGTAAAGCTTGTAATCAGGCAACGTGATGCCCCCAGTTTTGTTTTTATTTTTCAACATTTCCTTAGCAATTCAGGGTCCATATTCCATATAAATTCCATGCAAATTTTAGGATTGTTTGCTCCAGCTCTTTGAAAAGTGCAGGTGGAATTTTGATCAGAATGGCATTGAAAGTATAGATTGCTCTAGGCAGTATAGCCATTTCAGCAATTTTCATTCTTCTGATCCATGAGCATGGAATGGTCTTCCAGCTTTTTATGTCTTCTTCAATTTCTTTCATGAGTATTGTGTAGTTCCTCCAGTACAGATCCTTTACCTCTATGGTTAGGTTTATTCCCAGGTATCTTATGGTTCTTGGTGCTATAGTAATTGGAATCGATTCTCTAATTTCCCTTTCTGTATTTTCATTGTTAGTGTATAAGAAAGCCACTGATTTCTGTACATTGACTTTGTATCCTGCCACACTACTAAATTGCTGTATGAATTTTAGTAGCTTGGGGGTGGAGTCTTTTGGGTTTCCTTATAAAGTATCATGTCATCTGTGAAGAGAGAAAGTCTGACTTCTTCGTTGCCAATTTGGATACCTTTTATTTCTCTTTGTTGTCTGATTGCTGTTGCTAGGACTTCTAATACTATGTTGACCAAGAGTGGTGAGCGTGGACATCCCTCTCGTGTTCCTGATCTCAAAGGGAAGGCTGTCAGGTTTTGCCATTGAGATGATATTTCCTCTGAGTTTTTCATAGATAGATTTTATGAAGTTGAGGAATGTTCCCTCTATCCCTATACTTTGAAGCATTTTAATCAAGAACAGATGCTGTGTCTTGTCCAATTTTTTTACTGCATCGATTGAGAGGACCATGTGGTTCTTCTCTCTTCTCTTATTGGTTTGTTCTATCACATTGATTGATTTGTGAATGTTGAAACATCCTTGAAACCTAGGAATGAATCCCACCTGCTCATGGTGGATAATATTTTTAATGTGCTATTAGATCCTATTTGCTAGGATCTTGTTGAGAATCTTAGCATCCATATTCAGCAGGGATATTGGTCTGAAATTCTTTCTGCTGGGGTCTTTGCCTGGTTTGGGGATCAGGGTAATGCTGGCTTCATAAAGAGTGCGGAAGTTTTCCTTCTTCTTCAATTTTTTTGAAACGGTTTCATGAGAATAGGTAGTATTTCTTCTTGAAAGTTTGGTAGGATTCCTCAGGGAATCCATCAAGTCCTGGGCTCTTGTTTTGGGGAAGGTTTTTGATTACTGCTTCAATCTCCTTACTAGACATCAGTCTATTCAGGTTGTTAATTTCTTCCTGGTTCAATTTTGGAAGATTATAGGTTTCCAGGAATGCATCCATTTCATCTCGGTTGTTTAACTTATTGGCATATAACTGTTGATAATAATTTCTGATGTTTGTTTCTATTTCCTTGGTGTTAGTTGTGATCTCTCCGTTTTCATTTATAATTTTATTAATTTGGACCTTCTCTCTTTTGTCCAGATTGGTTTGGCAAATGGTTTATCAATCTTATTGATTCTTTCATAAAACCAGCTGCTAGTTTCATTGATGCATTCTACTGTATCTTTAGTTTCTATTTCACTGATCTCTGCTCTAATCTTGACTATTTCCCATCTTGTGTGGGGAGCTGGCTCAATTTGTTGTTGATTCTCTCATTTTTTTAAGGTGTAGAGGTAGCTGGTGTATTCTGGATTTTTCCACTTTTGTGAGGGAGTCTTGGATGGCTATGTATTTCCCCCTTAGGAATGCCTTTGCTGTATCCCATAGGTTTTTGACCGAATGTCTTGATTCCCATTGGTTTACCTGAACTGTTACAGTTCTTCTTTGATTTTATGGTTGTTCCAAGCTTTCTTAAGCAAGGTGGTCTTTAGCTTCCCAGTGTTTGAATTCCTTCCAAACTTTGCCTTGTGGTTGTGCTCCAGGTTCAAAGCATTGTGATCTGAGAATATGCAGGGAATAATCTCAATCTTTTGGCATCAGTTGAGCCCTGATATTTGACCCAATATGTGGTCTATTCTGGAGAAGGTTCCATGTGCACTCGAGAAGAGTGAGTATTCTGTTGTTTTAGGGTGGAATGTTATGTATATCCCTATGAAGTCCATCTGGTTCAAAGTGACATTCAATGCTCTTGTTTCTTTGTTGATTTTCTGCTCAGGTGATCTGTCTATTACTGAGAGTGGCAAGTTAAGATCTCCTAGTATTAATGTATTCATATCAATATGACTCCTTATCTTCATTAACAGTTTTCTTATGTAACTGGCTGTTTCCATACTGTGGGCATAAATATTTACAATTGTTAGACCTTTTTGGTGCATAGTCCCTTTTAGAATGATGTAGTGTCCTTCTGTATCTCTGACTACAGTCTTTAACTTAAAATCTAATTCATCTGATATGAGAATCGATACCCCAGCCTTCTTTTGAGGATTATTGGCATGAAAGATGCTTCTCCCTCCCTTCACTTTCAATCTGGATGAGTCCTTAGGTTCAAAATGGGTCTCTTGTAGACAACATATGGATGGGTCCTGTCATTTTATTCGATCTGCAACTCCGTGTCATTTTATGGGCCCATTTAGGCCATTCACATTGTGGAGTGATTATTGAGAGATATGCTTTCAAATGCCATCGTGTTACCTGTGAAGTCTTTGTTTCTGTAGATTGTCTCCATATATTTGTGTTCAATGATATTCTTAGAATTTTTCCTCTTTTATAGAACTCCCCTTAATATTTCCTGCAACCTCATCTTGGTAGTCACATACTCTTTTAAACCTTGCGGGTCTTCAAAGCTTTTTATCTCTCCATCCATTTTGAATGTCAGTCTTCCTGGAAAAAGTATTCTTGGCTGTATGTTCTTTTCATTTAGTTCCCTGAATATGCCTTGCCAGCCCTTTCTAGCTTGCTAGGCTTCTGTGGACAGGTATGACGTTATTTTGATTGGTTTTTCTCTATACATAAGTAATTTCTTTGCCCTAACTGCTTTCAAGAGCTCCTGTCTACAATTATGATTCATCATTTTCACAATCAGGTGTCTCGAGGTCTTTCTAGATTCTATGATCGTGGGGGGAGACATTTCTGCATCTAGTAGAGGAATGCTGGTTCCACTTGCGAGATTGGGAAAATTTTCATGGAGAATTTGTTCAACTCTATCTTCTAGTCTTCTTTCTTTCTTACACCCCCCCTCAGGATTCCAATAATTCTGGGGTTGGAATATTTCATGGCGTCATTTATTTCCCTAATTCTCTTTTTGTGTCTTCTGAGCTGTTTGTTCCCGGATTCCTCCTGAGCTGTTAAAGAATTTAGATTCAATTGGAACTCTTTGAGAACATTGTGAATATCATCCCTGGTGGCTTTCACTTCTGCTGTCATTAATTCCTTTTTGTCATCCATGGCTTTCTCCAACCTAGCTATTTCCTGGTTAATTGTTAGTCTGAATTCCCTTTCCGACCTACTGTCTATGTCCATATCTAATAGCTCTGATGCACAAGGCTCAGTCTCTGAATTTTTCTTCAGTTGGGCAATCCTCCTCCTAGTCATTTTGGTGAGAGATGGCTGAATGGATGTGTAGCTGAATGTATTGACCATAGTGCAGGCTATGTGCACCCTGGAATAATTCTGAGCAATCGAGAGTCCCAACCAAAAAGAAAGGAAAAAGAAGAAAAAGAGAGAGAGAGATAGGGAGAAAAAAGATAAAATAAAAGAGAAGACCCAGTCCAAATGGGCCCCAAGGTAAGATTCATGAAGTATACAAACAAAAACAGACAAACAGAGGGGCACCTGGGTGGCTCAGTGGGTTAAAGCCTCTGCCTTCAGCTCAGGTTGTGATCCCAGGGTCCTGGGAACGAGTCCCACGTCAGGCTCTCTGCTCAGCGGGGAGCCTGCTTCCCCCTCTCTCTGTCTCTGCCTTCCTCTCTGCCTATTTGTGATCTCTGTCTGTCAAATAAATGAATAAAATCTTAAAAAAAAAAACAGACAAACAGAAAGATCAACAAAAGTAGATGATATGAGAAAATAAATAAATAAATAAGAATTTTTTTAAAGTACCTTCTCAAAAAGAACCGCAAATATAAGATTTATATACTACAGTCAAAAGCAAATGCCCAGAAACACAAACAGAAGAAAAAGATGAGAGAGTGGTTATAAATACTCAATGTGGGCAAGGAAGGTTATTTTCGTTCTTCCTTGATGTATTTTGATATCTTTGCTAAAGGGCTCAACTTTCCCGAGATAAAGGGGGATTAAAACTTGTTTACCTATAGGATAGCATTGATTGGGGAAGGGTATTACCTTGAAGCTTATCTCTATATTAATATTAAAATAAAATAAAATAAAACATTAAAAAGAAATAGAAAAAAACCCACAGATATATATATATATATATTTGATATATATATATATATCAAAAAGTTCAGGTTAAAAGGTTATTATGGAATTTGATATACTGAACATCACATTGTGATGGTAAATAGGTTATAAAGTAATGTATATTTAAAAAAAGGAAAAGAACCAGAATAGTGGGAACGAACTAAAAATAAAAGTTTTATCTGTGAAGTAGTGGTGGTTTTGACTTTTTCTTTTTCTTTCCTTATTTTATTTTATTTTTTTTGGGGGGGGGGCTGTCTTTCTTGGGAAGGGGCCTGCCCTGTGATTTTTTAGGCAGTGTTCCCTGAGGTAAGTCCTCCTGCCCCCATCAGTTGGGTGGGTTCTGAAGAAACCAGTTTTTCAGGCTTTTGTTCTCTGGAGGGTTTTTTATTTGT
>NW_019154230.1:34342-34713 GCF_002288905.1 Enhydra lutris kenyoni | reverse complement strand
AGTTTTTCAGGCTTTTGTTCTCTGGAGGGTTTTTTATTTGTTTGTTCCTTTGTTTTCTCTCTGATTGGAGGCTTTTAACAGTTTTTGATGGTTTAGAGGAAAGCAAACTGCTCCCAGACCTCCCTGTCAGAGAGAAGCCTCAGTTTCTTCCCCTCTGGGTGTTCCAGAGCACATAAATATTCCTCTGTGGCTGGCAGAGCACGTTCCCAGTCACGATCTCCGGGGCCACAGGAACTCCCGCTTGTACCCAAAACCACAAGAAATACTAGCCTCAGCTCTTTGGACAGCTCCAGACCGCCAGAGAGGTCCCAAGCATAAATAGCACACTGAGATTTTCTTGGTGGCCCATGCTGGGAGTGCTCAGACTCTCT
>NW_019154230.1:6667-34242 GCF_002288905.1 Enhydra lutris kenyoni | reverse complement strand
TTTTTTTTTTTTTTTTTTTGGCTTGCTTTCTTGGGCAGGGGCCTGCTGTGTGGTTTTCCAGGCATTGTTCCCTGAGGTAAGTCCTCCTGCCCACATCAATGGGGTGGGCTCTGAGGAAACCAGTTTTTCAAGCTTTTGTTCTCTGGAGGGATTTTTATTTGTTATTCCTTTGTTTTCTCTCCCCTTGGAGGCTTTTGACAGTTTTTGGAGTTTTGGAGGAAAGCAAACTGCTCCCAGACCTCCCTGTCAGAGAGAAACCTCAGTTTCTTCCCCTCTGGGTGCTCCAGAGCACATAAGTACCCCCTCTGCGGCTGGCAGAGCACGTTCCCATTCACGGTCTCTGGGGTCACAGGAACTCCCGCTTGTACCAAAAACCACAAGAAATACTAGCCTCAGCTCTCTGGGCAGCTCCAGACCACCAGAGTAGTCCCAAGCAGAGATAGCACACTGAGATTCTTTTGGTGGCCCATGCTGGGAGAGCTCAGACTCTCTGGGACCTAGAGAGTGGCAGCTGGCGCCTGCATGCACCTTTCTCAGAGGAAGGTGTAGGGCACGACTCAGACTCTGGTTGTGCGGCGTGGGCGTGGAGAGTGCAAAAGGCTGTGGTTCTGCTGGCTGGTGAGGCTCCCTCACCCTCACAGGCTCCACCACCCAGACACTCTCAGGTGTGCCAGGGACTCAGGGACAAAGATCTGGCTTCTTCGCCACACTCTCTCTGGCTCAGCACCAGCAGTAGCTGTCCTGGGGCAGTGGACTTAAGCCCCTGTCCCTAACCACCCTATTCCCACAGTTTCCCCCTAAGAGTCCTTGCTCTTTTTGAGAGCTTGCAGGCAGACTCCAGGCTAATGCTGGTATCCAATCACAGGGCACTCTTATGTTGGTATTACTGGTATTGCTTTCCAATTGTTCGCTTTCGGTGGCTTCCTCCCCGTTTTGTTTATCTTCCAAAATCAGTCCGATGTTCCCACTCTGCTTTACCTGGCCACTGGCATCTTCTGCCCCCATAGAGATCCAGAAGTATATAATTCTAATCTCAGGCTGATTTCATGGTTGATCAGAGTTCTTTGGTAGGTAATCAGCTCACTTTAGGGGACAGGTTGAAACAGCACCTCCTCCTACTTCTTAGCCATCTTGTCTCCTCTCATTGATGTGTTCTACTGTATCTCTAGTTTCTATCTCATTGATCTCTGCTCTAATCTTGATTACTTCCCTTTTTGTGCATGAGGATGGCTTAGTTTGTCGTTGATTTTCTAGTTCTTTAAGTTGTAAAGATAGGTGGTGTATTCTGGATTTTTCTTTTTTTTTTTTAAGATTTTCTTTATTTGACAGAGAGAAATCACAAGTAGGCAGAGAGGCAGGCAGAGAGAGAGGAGAAAGCAGGCTCCCTGCCAAGCAGAGAGCCTGATGTGTGGCTCAATCCCAGGACCCTGGGATCATGACCTGAGCCAAAGGCAGAGGCTTTAAAACACTGAGCCACCCAGGCGCCCCCCCACTTTTTTTTTTTTTTTTTTTGGTTGTTGTTGTTGAGTGAGTCTTAGACAGCTATGTATTTCCCCCTTAGGACTCACTTTGCCATATTCCATAGGTTTTGGACTGATGTGTTTTCATTCTCATTGGTTTCCATGAATTGTATAAGTTCTTTGCTTTCTGGGTTGAACCAAACATTCTTTATCAGGATGGTCTTTAGCTTCCAAGTGTTTGAATTCCTTCCAAACTTTTTCTTGTGATTGAGTTCCAGTTTCAAAGCTCTGAGATCTGAGAATATGCAGGGAATTATCTAAATCTTTTGTTATTGGTGGACACCTGATTTGTGACTTAATAGGTGCTCTATGCTGGAGAAAGTACCATGTGCACTTGAGGAGAATGAGTATCCTGCTTTCTTTAGGGTGAAATGTTCTCTGTATATCTAATCGGGTCCATCTGGTCCATGTGTCATTCAAAGTTCTTGTTTATTTATTGATTGCCTGCTTGGATGATCTGTCTATTACTGAGTGGTGTGTTATGATACCCTACAATTAATGTAGTCATATCAATATGACTCTGTTTTGATTAACTGTTATCTTACATATTTGGTGGCTCTCATATTTTGGGCATACATATTTATATTCGTTAGATCTCTCGGTGATTAGAGCTTTTCAGAATGATGTACTATAGTTCTGTATCCCTGACTATAGACTTTAGCTTAAAATCTAATTTGTCTGATATGACAATCAGTACCCCAGATTTCTTTTGAGGCCTGTTGGTAGGAAAGATGCTTCTCCATCACTTCAATTTCAGTCTGGATGTATCTTTAGATTTAAAATGTGTCTCTTGTAGGCAGGATGTGGATGGCTCCAGCGGTTTTATCCAATCTGCAACCCTGTGCTGTTTTGTGGGCACACTTAGGCTGTTCATGTTGAAAGGGATTATTGAAATATACATTTTTAGTAACATCATGATGCCTATGAGGTCTTTGTTTCTATACATTGTCTCTAAATTTTTGTTTTATGTCACTCTTGGGTTCTTACCCCTTTTAATGAGCCCCTCTTATATATTTATTGTAGTACCAGCTTGGTGGTCACATACTCTTTTAAATCTTGCTAGTCTTAGAAGCTATTTATCTCTCCATTCATTGTGAATGTCAACCTTGCTGTATAAAGTATTTTTTTCCCTGCAAGTTCTTCTCACTTAGTGCCCTGAATATGTCTTGCCATCCCATTATGGTTTGCCAGGTTTCTGTGTACATTTCTGATATTATTCTGATGGGCCTTCCTCTGTACATAAGGACTCTCTTCCACTTAGCTACCCTTAAGACCTCTTGTCTAAAATTTTGATTCCTGAACTTCACAATCAAGTGTCTGGAAGTCTTTCTAGGTTCGTCGATCTGGAGGGTTTTCTTTCTGCCTCTGGAGTATGAATGTTTATTCTATTCCCTAGATTGGGAACATTTTCATCCAGAATATTTCAACTATATCTTCTGGTCTACTTTCTCCACCCACTCAAGGATCCCAATAATTCTGACATTGGAACTTTTCATTGTTCATGGCATTGTTTGTTTCCCTAATTCTGTTTTCATGGCTTCTAAGTTATTTGTTCCAGGCCTCCTCCTCATTCTTCTTCACTCTCAGTTTTTCCTCTAGATCACTAATTTTCTCTTCTGCTTCTCTTACCCTAGCTATTAGAATATTTAGATTTGCTTGCATCTCATTGTTAGCATTTTTAACATCTGTCAGATTGGCTCTCACTTCCACGCTTAGAGATTCTATGTTGTCACTAATGGTTTCCTCCAACCTGGCCTTTGTCTGGATAATTGTTACACAGAATTCCCTTTCTAATATACTGTTTATGTCCATATCAAATAGCTCTGATGGAGAGGGTACAGTTTCTGACTTTTTTCCTCTATTGGGTGTTCCTCCTTTTAGAGTTTTCCTCGGTTGAGCATCCCTCCTTTTGGTGGGAGGTGGTTGAGGGAATATATAATTGAATACATTAACCTTGATCCAGGCAAGGTGCACCCTCAAAAATTTCAAAGCATTCAGAAGTGCCCACCAACAAGAAATAAAAAAAAAAAGAAAAAAAGGAGAAGTACAGAGGAAAATAAAAAGAGAGAAATCAGCCAAAAGGAGCCCCAAAGGTAAGATTTATAAGGCTATATAAACAAAAATGGACAAGCAAAAAGATCAACAAAAGTAAATGACAAGATTGGAGATGGAGATGAACCACAAGAGACTATGGAATCTGAAAAACAATCTGAGGGTTTTGAAGGGGCAGGGAATGGGAGGTTGGGTGAGCCTGGTGGTGGCTATTATTGAGGTCATGTATTGCTTGGAGCACTGGCATTGGTGGATAAACAATGAATTCTGGTACACCAAAAAAAATTTTTAAAAATAAAAAGTATTTTAAAAAAGTAAATGACAAGAAAATTAAAAAAAAAATAGTATGCAGCGAAAATGAATCCAAGAATTAGATTCATATAATACCAGAACAGAAACAAATTCACAGAAACACTGAAAGAGAAAAGATGGGAGGGTGGTTATAAATTTTTATGTGGCAAAGAAATATTATTTTGTTCTTCCTGGGTGTATCTTGATATCTTTGTTAAAGGATTCCTTTCCAAGGAGAAAGGTAGATTAAACCAGATTATATGCAGGGATAGTATTGAATAGGGAAAAAGGATTACCTTGAAGCTTATCTCTACATGTATATAAAAAAAAAGAAAAGAAAAGAAAAGAAAAGAGAACGACAGGTATATGCATGAAAAAGGTTCAAGTTAAAAGGTTATAATGGAGTATGTTGTATTAAAAATCTAGCTGTAATAGTATGTAGGTTAAAGAAATTAAAAGAACAAGAATCATAAGAACGAATTTAAAAAAGTTGTATCTATGAAATATATAGGTTTTAGGGCAATATTGGAAACAATATATTGTTTATCCCAATGTTGGGGTTTTACAGTTTTATGGGAACTGTTTGGTGTTTGTCCTCCTGTTCTTTTGGCTTGCCTTCTGCATAAGGGGTATGCTGCACTGTTTTTCAAGCAGTCTTGCTTGGGTTAGTCATCCTGCCCCCTATGAAGGGGCTGGGCTCTGTGGAAACAGATGTTTCAGTCTTTTGATGTCAGGTGGTTTTGTTCTTTGGTGGCTTTTTGTGGCTTTTGGGAGGTTTAGTGAAAAAGCAAACTGTACCCAGACCTCTGCCTCAGAGAGAAGCCTCAGTCTGCTCCCCTCTGGGTGGTCCAGAACACACAAACTCCCCCACTGCAAACTCTGCTGCACAGTGTAACCTCCTGCAGGCCATGCACATCCCCAGGCATGGTCTCAGTTGTTGCCTGAGGCACCCGCTTGTCTCTGAAGCCCTGTGCCAGTAAAACTGTGATATTGGCCCAGAGTGCCTGCTTCCAGTGGCTGCCTTTGTCAGGACTACTGTCTGGGGACCAGGCACATGTTGGGTACACTAAGACCCCATGGTTGCCCAGGTCTCAGAAGACTGCCACCACTACCAAGGGATCCTGACCAGAGATCTCATTGTGTTCTCTCAGGCACTGGCTTGGAGCTCTAGACCCTCGGCTAGTCCTACAGACCACTGGCTAGCACCCAAACCAAGCTCTCTCAGGGGTAGGAAAGGAGTGTGCTCAGACCCCAGTCATGTAATGCGTGCAGAGCTCAAAAGGCTGTGGTTCTAGAAAATATTGGCTGGCACCCATACCTGGGCTCTCAGGTAGGGGCAGAAGTGCAGGAGACAAGCGTTGGTGCAAGCTGTGGAAAACTGAGGGCTCAGGGATCACAGACTGGAGACCCTGTCACACTCTTTGGCATGGATGATCTCTGGCAGTGGCCATCCTGGGAATGTAGTCTTAGGCTCCTGTCTTTGACCTCCCAATTCCACCAGTTGTCCCTTAAGATCTTTTGCTATTTCTCATGCTTGTTATCAGACTTCAAATTAATGCTGTTCCCCAATCACAGAGCACTTTAATGTTGAGGTATTAGTTCCCAGTGGGTCACTTCTGGTGGCTCCCTCTGCATCTCTTTATCCTCCAATATCAGTCCAAACAGTTCCACTCTGCTTTACCTCTCCACTGATGTGTTCTGTCCCCATAGAGATTCAGAAGTGTATAATCTTACATCTCAGGCTGATTTCATTGATATTCAGAGTGTTCTGGTAGATATTTAGCTCATTTTAGGGGACCAGTTGAAACAGGGTCTCCTCCTTCTCCACCATCTTGCACCACCTCCAGTTCTTCTCTCTTCCAAATCAACTCTGCAGTTCCTACATCCCAGGAAATGCTCCCCCTCCCTTTCTCCACAGTTCTAGTTGTGCATTTTTGCTCTCTCAATCATTGGATTGATATCTTGGGTGTTCAAAGAGATTTGATGTTAACTGAGGTATGTTCCAGGGACAAGGCAAACCTAGGATTTCCTCTGACATCTTACCTCTTCCATGAAGCTCAACTTAAATATGTGTGTTTGTATGTATATCTTTATCTATCTATCAATCGATCAATAGATAGGTAGATAGATAGATAGATGATAGATAGATAGATAGATAGATAGATAGATAGATAGATAGATAGATATAATTTCCCCTCTCTTCCTCTCCTCCCTTTTTCGCCTTCTGTTCCAGGGACATGACAACACCTTAAACTCCTGATGAGGGAAATTGGCAGCACACCCCATTCCTTTCAAAATCAACGAGATCCTGTATTTCTTTATAAAATACCCCAGCCTCTTCCTCTGGGAAGGTTTGAAGTTTTTGAAGGCCAAAGGTGCTGCAGCTTCCTTTCCGTGGAAAGCAACAAAGCGATTGTTCCTCTTTTCCTAACCTCTGTCTCTGCATTATATTTTGGCTCCAAAGCTCAGAGCTCGGTATTCCACAAAAAACCTCACACATTGAGGGCCCCTGTTTATCACAGTCTTAAGAATATAGAGATCTATTGCTGTCTTCTTTTTGCTGTTGCTGTATTTGAAATAATGATTTTCTGTAGTGGTCTGCTTTCTTTCTGTCTTCTGTTTATCTATTGTAGGGTTTTGCTTTGGCCACCTTGAGACATACTTGCCAGATTTTAGAGCTAGAACTGTGTTCTATGCTGATAATTGTAGTCACAAATAAGAACTCTATACTTTAACTCCTCCCTTATGTTTTTGATATCACAATTTACATATTTTATATTGTGTATCCAGTAACAAAATATTTTAAGTATAATGTCAATTCTTTGATTTCTTTGTTGTACTTCTATAGTAAAGTGATTAGTTTTAGGCTATTTTAAATCATACTATATACTTACTTTTAACAGTATATTCTATATTTTTATATTACTACTTAGCTCCTTTCATTAAGCCTAAAGAACTTAATTTAGCATTTCTTGAAAGATAGATCTAGTGATGATGAGACCTTCTCACCCTATTTTTGTTTGTGAGTGTCTGTATCCTACCCCATTCTAAAGGACAACTATTCTGGGGAAAATATTCCTGATGGGTACTTGTTTTCTTTTAGCACTTCAACATATCACTCTTTCATAATTTTTATTCCTGCTGTGACACAATTTAAGCTTTATGCCTTCTTTCAATCCAGCAAAATCATTGATGTGACAGTCTCCCTTTTGCTTTTGCTAGCTAGTGATGAATGTTCAAGTTTCTGTTTTTTCTCAGGCCTGCAGATATTCTTAAAGATTTTATTTTTATTTATTTGACAGACAGAGATCACAGGTAGGCAAAGAGGCAGGCAGAGAGAGAGGGGGGGCAACAGACTCCCCGCTGAGCAGAGAGCCTGATGTGGGGCTCGATCCCAGAGCCCTGGGATCATGACCTGAGCTGAAGGCAGAGGTTTGAACCCACCGAACCACCCAGGTGCCCCAGGACCGCAGATTTGAGCCAAATTTCCACATATATTCACATACTATTTATGAAAGCTCACTCATGTTGCTAACAGGAACAATCAGGGAACTGGCCAAGGGTGGAGTGTGTGTGGTGAGGTATGTGGAACCCGAAATGTGCCCGTGTGCCAGTTCAGAGTTCCACAGGTAAGACATCCCCAAGCTTAAATGTAGGGATCCTCATGGAGCCTATATTGCAGTTAATGGGATGTCCCTCTCATAACTGTTTCAAATCCTGCTGAGTTTCTTCCAATCACCACTACCTGTGAAGCATTCACATCCTCCTTCATTTTACTTAAGAGAAATCTTGAACCTAAAAAGGAGGGGTGACACGGAAAATTCAAACTGTTTCTCTTACTCTCCTTAATGTATATAATCTGAGTTCTGTTTGGTATGGTTTGGACTGTGGGTAATTCCCAAAATCTTTTGGAGAAAAGCAATAGAGACCCCCTATTCTGCCATTTGATATTACTTTCCTTGTTTTAAAGCTGAAAATCATATACGTACCATAACTTATTTGTATACTTATCGACTGATGGATGCTTAAGTTGGTTCCCTATCTTGGTCATTGTGTATAATGTTGCAAAGAACGTGGAGTATGGATATTTTTCTTCAAGATCCTGAGTTCATTTCCTTGACTGTATACCACCCATGGGGTTGTAGTGTACTGTGGTTCTATTTTTAATTCTATAAGGAAATCTCTTGCAGTTTTCCATAGCAAGTGTGCCATATCACATTCCTGCCAACAGTGTAAAATAGTTATGATTTCTCCATGTCCTCATTGCAGCATATGCAACTACAGATAATCATGTCTAGGGAACTATCAAGCCAGCCTCAAGTCCAGAAGATTGCTATCTCTTTCCCTGAAGCAGGCCTATTTAGCCATTTGATACATATATGATGAAGGAAGCTTGGCCCCAGATCCTTTTTGGTACATTGAGTTCTACATAGCCTCAATAGTAATATTACTAAATAATAATAATAAAATGGATCATATTTTCTTTTATTTTATATTATTTGCTGGATTTGAAATAAAGTTAATCACTGCTCTCTTTTTATTGATAGTGGATTTAAAGCCCAGAATATTATTTTTCCAGCTATATGGAACTAAAACATTCCAACTGTAGAACTTGTAATCTAAAATATGAGGCTGTGATTCATATGGTGTTCTCTGTTGCCTTCTCTAGACTAGTTGACTGTCTCTGCTCATAAATCTCTTACTACTGGATGTTGACTTTAATGTTTTCTTCTGGTTTCCTTCACCAATCTGTGCATGAGTTATCCCTACCTGGGCATGCAACAGATTTTCCAGGACAAGGTTATGATTTTGTTTCTGTTTCAGTAAGTTCCTTCACTATGACGCCCGAGTCCCTGAAAGCCAAAACAAGCCCAAACAAACATTAACGTCGACATAACCCTTGGAAAAATAAAATTTATTGTGTACTTCTGGGACCACAAGAACTTATTTTTCTTGACCTGCAATGCACTGCACACCCCTCCTCCTAACGTACAACTCCTGCAATACCATGCATGTACTCTCCTTTGTGTCTATTGATTTAATTTATTTTTATGTATCTGAGTTGCTCTTGCTGGATGATCAAGCCCCTATCAGAACAAGCGATCTTCTTTGCTACAATGACTTCAGCCCACAGTCAACACCTGGCAATGTAGATGAGTCACAATTTTGTCTTGGGAACCCTAAGAACAGAAAACCCAGAAATGAACCCACAGCTATATCGTCAATTAATTTTCAACAAAACAGGAAATAATATCCCATGGGAAAAGCAGTCTCTTCAATGAGTAGTGTTGGGAAAACTGGGCAACAACATGCAGAAGAATGAAACTAGGCCACTTTCTTACACCACTTACACAAAAATGGATTCAAAATGGGTTAAATAAAGGAGACCTTCAAAATCCTAGAGTAGAACACAGGGAGTAACCGCTTGGACATCAGCTGTAGAAACTTCTTTCCAGGAAAATCTCCTGAGACTAAGGACACAAAATAAAAAATAAACTACTGGTACATCACCAGAATGAAAAGCCTCTAAACAGCAAATCACACAATCAACAAAACTAAAGTCAATCTACAGAATGGGAGGAGATACTTGCCTATGACATACATGATAAAGAGTTAGTATCCAAAATATGCAAAGAGTTGATAAAACTCCACACCCCAAAAGCAAATAATCCGGTGAAGAAAAGGGCAGAAGACATGAATAGAAAAAAACAAATAAAAGTGGCCATGAAACATATCAAAAGATGCTCAGCAGCACTGATGAGAGAAATGCTAATCAAAACAACAATTACATATCACCTCAGACCTGTCAGAATGAATAAAGTGAAAATTACAAGAAACAGCAAGGGTTAATGAAGATGTAGAGAAAGTGGAACCCTCTTGCATTGTTTTTTTGTTTTTTTGGTTTTTTGTTTGTTTGTTTGTTTGTTTTTGTATTACAAACTGTTGCAGTCACTCTGGAAAACTTGAGGTTTTCCTCAAGGGAAAAAAAAAAGGAAATAGAACTACACTATGTTCTAGCAATTGCACTACTGGCTATTTACCTAAAGAATACAAGAACACTAATGCATGCACCCTTTTGTTTGTTTATAGCAGCATTATCAGCAATATTCTGATTATGGAAAGAGCCCATATGTCTATCAACTAATGCAATGAAGGTGTTATATACAGTGGAACATCACTCAGTCATAAAAAAAGCATGCAATCTTGCATTTCGAACAACACAGAGTTAGAGCGTACTATGCTAAGTGAAACAACTCAGTCAGAGAAAGACTTGATTTAAATCATGGCTATCTTAAGAAATAAAACAAACAAGCAAAAGGAAGAAAAAGAGCGAGGGGGACAAACCAAGAAACTGACTCTTAATTATGGAGAACACACTGATGGTTCCAGAGGGAAGGGGGAGATGGTTGGCTTAAAAAGGTGATGAGGATTAGGAAGGGTACTTGGGATGGGCTCCTGGTGTTGTAGTGGGAAATATTGAATCATTGCATTGTACATGTGGAAATAATAGTACTAAAGTATATGTTAACTAACTGGAATTTAAGTAAAAAGTAAAAAAAATAAATTAGTAACAATTGCACAACATAATGACTCAATAATTATATACATCATGAAATAATTAGGAGCTACTATCTGTCTATCACCATAAAAAGTACAATATTATTCACGATATTCTCTGTGCTGTAGTTTTCATTTCATGTGTTATGTATTTCACAAGTAGAAATCATCCTTCCTAATCCCTTTCACAACTCTCCCTGCCCCCAACTGTCTCCTCTTTGGAAACCATGAATTATAAGTAAAATCATATGGTATTTCTTTTTCTTATTTCACTTAGCCTGATACATCTTGCTTCATTCATGTTGTCAAAAATGACAAGATTTTATTCTTTTCATGACACAGTAATATTCTATCATTCTAATATTCTACATATATCATATGATAAGGGGTCAATATGCAGAACATACAAAGGACATATACAATTCAACACACACACACACACACACACACACACACACACACACACACACACCAATTAAAATGGGTAGAAGACGTGAACAGTTTTCCAAAGAAGACATTGAGATGGACAACAGACACATGAAGAGATGTTCAACATCACTGATCATCAGGGAAATACAAATAAAAAACTCAATTAGATAACACCTCATGCCTGTCAGAATAGCTTAAATTAAGAACACAAGAAAAAAGAGGTGTTCATAAGGATGCAGAGAAAGGGGAACCCTCCTGCACTGTTGGTGGGGATGCAAACTGTTACAGTCTCTCTGGAAAACAATATGATGTTTCTTCAAAATTCTGAAAATAGCAGCATGACTGGTTGTCTCAGTCAGTTAAGTGTCTAACTTCAGCTCAGGTCATGATCTCATGGTCCTAGAATTGAGCCCTGCATGTTGTGCCACACTCAGCTGGGTGTCTGTTTCTCCCTCTCCATCTATCCTTTCCCCCACATGTTCTGTCTCTCTCAAAAAGTTAATAAATAATTTTTTTTGAAAAACTAAATAGAAATACTACATTATGCAGGTAATCTGCAGAGTGTAGGAAAATATTTTATTTTACATAAAATAATAATTTTATTTACATAAAATAAATTTACATATTTACATAAAATAAATATTTTATTTACATTTAAAAAAAACTAACACTAATTTGGAAAGCTATATATACCCCTATGTTTATTGAAGTGTTATTTATGATTGTCAAGGTATAGAAGTAACCCATGTATTCATTAATAGGTGAATGGAAAAGGAGGCATTAAGATCATCATGGCCAGAGGGAGAGGCAAGATGGTGGAGGACTAGAAGACCCTATTTCAGCTGGTTCCTTGAAGTGAGCTAGATATCTGCCAGAGCATTCTGAAACCCAAGAAATGAGCCTGAGATGTAAGATTATAAACTTCTGGATCTCTTACAGGGACAAAGGATCATCAGTGGAGAGGTATAGAGAATTTAGGAGTAGGCTGACAGATATCAGAGGATAAATTGAAGGGGGAGGGAGCAACACATTGGAAAGTAGTAACGCAATGAGAAGGTAACCTGCTCTTGGTGACGAGCCTTAGCTTAGAGACTAGTGGGTGTGAGAAGGGAAGGGACTAATAACAGTACTCAAACAGAACAAAGAGACGTAAGGGACAACTGCTAGGACCAGGTAGCTGCTGGTGTGGACTTAAGCCCACAGTCTCAGAATGGGCACAGCAGGTGCCTGCCCCTGCCTGAGAGAGCTGAACATTGTCTCAAGTTAGCAGTCTCTGGAACTGTAGCCACCACAGCCACCTCCACTGCCTCCACCACTGCTGCCAGGGCTGAGCACACCTGACGTGGATATGACTATAGTCAGCAGTCCCAGGGGTGGCAGCTGCTGGGATCACCTTGCCTATACCAGTTTCGATCATGGTTTTGGTGTCATGGGGGTACAGAGATAAGTGGGGACAGGTATTGTAAGGTGATTAACTTAACAATATATATATATATATATATATATATATATATATATATGAAGTTGAAGAGTCAACAAGAAATAAGATCACTATAAATATAATCACTTATTATTTTAAAAAAGATATTATTTATTTATGTGATAGACAGAGATCACAAGAAGGCAGAGAGAGAGAGGGAAGCAGGCTCCCTGCTGAGCAGAGAGCCCGACATGGGGCTCCATCCCCAGACCCTGAAATCATGAACTGAGCTGAAAGCAGAGGCTTAACCTAGTGAGCCTGGATTAAGGCTCACTCTAATTAATTAAATAAATAATTAAATAAGTTAAATAAATAAATTAATTAGTTAATTAATTAGTAATCATTTTATTTAAAAAGAAGGAGTCTCTAATGGCTCAGATAAGTGAGGCTGAAGAGTCAGTGATTTAGAAGAAAAAATGAGGGAGAAAAATTAAGCTGAGTAAAAGAGAGGAAACAAAAATCTTGGATTATCATGGGGGAATTCAAGAGATCAATGATACCAAAAAGTAAAATAATATTTGAATAATAGGGTTCCCAGAGCAGGAAGAGAAAGTACAGTGGAAGAAGGTTTAGTTGAAATTAGAACTGAGAACTTCCCTGATGTGGGAAAGGAAAAAGGACTTGAAGTCCAGGAGGCAGAGAGAGCTGCTCTCAAAATCAATAAAAATAGGTCTACATCTCAACATAGTATCCTGAAGCTTGCAAATTTCAGAAATTGAAAATACTGAAAAGGAGCTTGGGCAAGAGGTCCACATAAGGCTGGCAGCATACCTGTTCACAGAGATCTAGCAGATCAGAAAGGACTCACACTAGAGACTCAACTGCTAAATGGCAAACATATGTGGCTGAGAATCCTTGATCCAGCAAGGCTGTCTCTGGGAATAGAAGGAGACCTAAAGAGTTTCCAGGACCAACAGAAACTAAAGGAATTTGTGAACACTAAACCATGTCTGCAAGAAATTTTAAAGGGGATCCTTTGAGCAAAGACAGAGTCAAAAAGAAAAAAAAAAAGGATGAGAAAGGAAAAGAGAAAATCTAGAGGAGCATGTAGATTCATAATACAATGACACTAAATTCCTATTTTCTTTTTCTTTTTTTATTCCTTTCAACTTTTTATTATGGAATATATGACACATAGATAAAAGTAAACAAAATAATATAAAGCACACCCATAGAATAATTTCTTAGCTAAACAACTACCTGCTTGCTCAGTAGGGAGTCTGTTTCTGCACCTCCCCTGCCACACCCCCACTCATGCTCTCTCACTCTCTCTTTCAAATAAGTAAATAAAATCCTTTTAAAATGAGTAACTGTATTAAAATGTATTTACAATCTAAGTTAAATACCTCTAAAATCACTTTTGTTTATTCTTCAAGTTTTTTTTTTAATCTATGTACTTTGTAATGAGTTGATAATGTATATACTCCCTTTCATTATTTATAATGGCTGAGTTATATTTCATCATATAACTTCTTATCTTTTAATAATTATGCTGAATGTAAATGGACCAATTATTCCAATCAAAAGACACAGGGTGTCAGGGTGGATTTTAAAAAATGGACTGATTGATAATGCTGTTTCTAAGAGACCAAAGAAACATCCAGATTGAAAGTGAGGCATTGGAAAACCATTTATCATGCTAGTGGACATGACAAGAAAGCTGGAATAACCACCGTTATATCAGACTAAGTAGATTTTAAAGGAAGACTGTAATAAGAGATGAACAAGAACATTATATCATCATAAAAGGGTCTGTCCAACAAGAAGATTAACAATTGTAAATATTTATGCACCCAACTTGAGACCAGCCAGTTATATAAACCAATAAATAACAAACATAAGGTAACTCATTGATAATAATATAATAATAGTAGGAGACTTTAAAATCCCCCACTCAAAGCAATGCACAGAAGATCAACAAGGAAACAAGAGCTTTGAATGGCACACTGGACCAGATGGACTTACCACATATATTCCGAGCATTTTATCCAAAAGCAACAGAATAGACATTCTTCTCACATGCACTTGGAACATTCTTCAGAATAGGTCACATACTGGGTCTCAAGTCAGGCCTCACCTGGTACCATGAGATTGAAATCATTCTGTGAATATTTTCAGACTACAATGCTTTAAAAATCGAACTCAATCATAAGAGAAAATTTGGAAGGAACACAAACGGAATTTAAAGAACATCCCGCTAAAGAATTAATGGGTTAACCAGGAACTAAAGAAGAATTTTTAAAAATCCATGGAAATGTAAGAAAATGAAAATAAGACAGCTCAGGGTTTTTGAGATGCAGTAAGGGAAGTCCTAAGGGGAAGTATACAACAATATAGGTCTTTCCCAACAAACAATAAAAGTCTCAACTATACATCTAACCTGACACAAAAGGACCTGAAAAAAGAAGAGCAAACGAACTTAAATGCAGAAGGAGAAGAGAAATAATAAAGATTAGAGCAGAAATCAATGAAATAAAAATCAAAAGAGCAGTAGAACAGCTCAACCAAACTAGGATCTGGTTCTTTGACAGGATTAATAAAGTCAATAAAGAAAAGAAAAAGGACTCAAATACTATAATCATGAAAGAAAACAGAGAGATCACAACCAATACACTATAAACCCAAACAGTTATAAGAGAATATTAGGAGCAATAATATTCCAACAAGGAAATGCATACATTCCTAGAAACATATCAACAACCAAAACTGAAGCAGGAAGAAATAGAAAACCTGAACAGACCCTAACAAAGAAATTAAATCAGTAATCAAAAATGTTAAGAGTTCAGGCCTGGATGGTTTCTCAGAAGAATTCTACCAAAGATTTACAAAGAATTTAATACCTATTCTTCTGAAACCGTTTCAAAAAATAAAAATGGAAAGAAAACCTCTAAACTCTTTCTATGAAGCCAGATTACCTGTATCCTAAAACCAGACAAAGACACCCACCAAAAAGGAAAATAACAGAGAAATATCCCTGATGAACATGGATGCAGAAATTCTTAGCAAGCTACTAGGCCACAGGATCCAATGGTCCATTTAAAGGATTACTCACCATGACCAGGTGGTGAGTAATCCCTAATTTACTTTATTCCTGGCCTGCAAGGTGGTTCAACACCAGCATATCAATCACTGAAATACAATACATTAATAAGAAAGTACAAGGCCCAGATGATCCTCTCAGTAGACACAGAAAAAGCATTTGGCAAACTACAACACCTTACTGATTACAACTCTTTGCAGTGTAGAGATAGAGATAAAATACTTCAATATAATAAAAGCCCACCTATGAAAAGCCCACAATGAATATCTTTCTCAATGGGGAAAAGCTTAGAGTGTTTCCTCTAAGGTCAGGATCATGACAGTGATGTCCACTCTCACTACTGTTGTTCAACATAGCACTGGATAGCTCATAGGAAAAAGGTCTAGCCTTAGCAAATATCACTCTCAATGGGGAAAACTGAGAGCATTTCCCCTAAGGTCAGGAACATGACAAGGATGTCAACTTTCACCACTATTATTCAATGTAGTACAGGATAGTACATAGGACAAGGCCCTAGCCTCAGCAATCAGAATTAAAAAAAAAAAAAGGAAAATGAAATTTAAAAAAAGAAAGGCATCCAATTTGTCAATTAAGTCAAACTTTGACTCCTTGCTGATGACATGTTTCTCTACTGAAAACCTGCAGCTCCACCTGACAATGTCTAGAATCATAGAAGAATTCAGTAAAATCCCAGGTTATAACATCAATGCACAGAAGTCAGTTGCATTTCTACACATAACCAATGAGGCAGAAGAAAGAGAAATTAAGGAACTGATCCCATTTACAGTTGAACCTAAAACCATAAAATACCTAGGAATAAATCTAACTGGAGAGGTAAAGAATCTGTATTTTGAAAACTATGGTACACTTATGTAAGAAGCTAAAGAAGACACAAAGAAGTGGAAAAATATCCAATGCTTATGGTCTGGAAGAACAAATATTGTTAAAACATCTGTGATATCCAGAGTAATCTACACATTCAATGCAAGTGCTCTCAAAACAACACCAGCATTTATCACAGGCTGGACCAAATAATCCTAAAGTTTGTATGGAACCCAGGAAAGACCCTGAATAGTCAAAGTATGTTGAAAAAGAAAACCAATCTTTGAGGCATCACAATTCTGGACTTTGAGCTGTATTACAATAAGCTGTAATCGTCATGGTTGTACACTACTGGCACAGAAACACACACCATAGATCAATGGGATGGAATAGAGAACTCAGAAATGTACCCACAACACTATAGTCCACTTAATCCTTGACAAAGCAGGAAAGAGTGTCCAATAGAAAAAAGACCATCTCTTCAACAAATAGTGTTGAGAAAACTGGACAGCCACATGCAGAAGAATGTAAACGGATCACTATCTTACAGCATATAAAAGATAAACTCAAAAGAGATGAAAGACCTAAATATGAGATAGGAACCAATCAACACCCTAGAGGAGAATGCAGACAGCACCCTCTTTGACCTCAGCCATAGCCTCTTCTTGATAGACATGTGTCCAAGGGCAAAGGTAACAAAAGCAAAAGCAAAATATTGGACTGTCACCAGGATAAAAAATCTTTGGCCCAGTAAAGGAAAGAGTTGAGAAAACCAAAAGACAACCTACACAATGGGAGTAGATATTTGCAAATGCTGTATCAGGTAAAGAGCCACTATCTAAAATCTATACAGAAGTTATCAAACTCAACACTCCTAACCAAATAATCCAGGCAAGTAACAGAAGACAGGAACAGACATTTCTCCACAGATGACATACTGATAGCCAAGAGACACAAAAGTCTCAACATCAGTTGCCATTAGGGAAATATAAATCAAAACCACCAAGAGATATTACCTCACACCCGCTGGAATAGCTCAAATGAACAACTCAGGATAAAACGGATATTAGTGAGGATTCAGAGAAAGGGGAACCCTTTTATACTGTTGGTGGGAATGCAAACTAGTGCATCCACTCTCAAAAATAGTATGGAGGTTCCTCAATTGTACTGCTTAGGTATTTATCTGAGGATACAAACATAGTGATTTGAAAGGAAACAAGCATCCCAAGCATCCCACAATAGCCAAACTATGGAAAGAGTCCAGGTGCCCATCCACAGATGAATGGTTGAGGAGCATGTGGTGTATATATACAATGAAATACCTTTCAGCAATCAAAAGAATGAGATTTTGTCGTTTGCAGCAATGTGGATGAGACTAGAGAGTATTATGCTAAGCAATGTGAGTCAGAGAAAAACAAAAATTATATGATTTCACTCATATGTGAAATTTAAGAAGCAAAACAGTTGAGCATAGGGGAAGTGAAGGAAAAATAAAACAAGATGAAATCAGAGAAGGAGACAAACCATAACAGACTCTTAACTATACAGAATAAACTGAGGGTTGCCAAGGGGAGGAAGGTGGTGTGTTAGGCTAACTGGGTGATGGACATTAAGGAGGGCACATGATGTAATGAGTACTGGGTATTATATACAATTGATAAATCACTATATTCCAACCCTGAAACAAATAATCAACTATAAATTAACTAAATAGATTTTAAATTAAGAGCTTACACAGTGGGGTGCAGTTGAATATGTAAAAAAAAATTATCAAAAGCTTTATCTCAGGAAATTTAACAACCAGTTAGATATATCCTAGAAATACAGAATATTCCAAAACTGAATCCTGAAGAAATATGAAATCTGAACACACCAAAGCAAAACTAAATTTAGAATCAACAAAATTCCCAACAAAGTTAAGTCCAGGACTAGAGGGCTTTACATGTGAATTTCCCCAAATATTTAGAAATCAGTTCATACCTATCCTTGTAAAAATATTCCAAAAAATTAAGAGAAAGAAATGGCAACAAATTTATCCTATGAGGACAGTATTACACTGATTCCCAAACCAGTTAGAGACATTATGCAAAGGAGAGAATGGGAAGGGAAGGGGAAAGAAGAGAAGGGAAAGGAAGCAAAGGGAAGGGAAAGGAAGAAGGAAAAAAGGAAGGAAAGGAGGGAATTTATAGACCAATATCACTGAAGAACATAGATGCAAAAATCCTCGGGCAGATAGTAGCTAACCAAATTCAACAATGTATTAAAAGGATCATTCACCATACTCAAGTGGGATTTGTTGCAGGGATGCAAGGATGGTTCAATATATGTGAAACAAGTTTTTCACTTAAGACATTTTTTTTTCATTATGCTTATAGTACTTTTAAAAACTGTTCCAGCTGTATGCACTAGATGATGTCCTCCTCAGTCCTGCCTTAAAAGAGGTCCCAAAGCAACATACAGCTGGGTAGTCCATTCCTGCTCACAGAGGCATGTACATTGGCTCCTCAATTCAGTCTGTCCCCATTCCTTTTCCTGTAAAGAGGGCTGGGTTTTTAATGGAAAAGAGAGCTGGGTTGAGGTTGGCCTGAGAAGGACGATTGCCATAGGTGTGTGGACCTTACCACACCTAATGCATACATTTACCTATTTTCCCTTTTTCTTAGGGAGAAACCGTAATAATGCTGAGATTTCCTAGTAAAGATATTCACACGTATGGGGACAGTTGTCAAGGCAAAAATGGGTAGTCAAGTCATGCTCTCTTTCTCCTGACACTAAATCTGAGGATAATCTGGGATTATCTAAGAGACCAAATGTCACATCCAGATTGAAAGTGAGGCATTGGAAAACCATTTATCATGCTAGTGGACGTCAAAAGAAAGCTGGAATAACCATCCTTACATCAGACAAACTGGATTTCAAAGGAAGACTGTAACAAGAGATGAACAAGAACATTATATCATAATAAAAGGGTCTGTCCAACAAGAAGATTAACAACTGTAAATATTTATGCCCCCAACTTGAGAAAAGCCAACATCAATTATACAAATCATGAAGGCTCAGGATTTGGGGGATGAAGCAAGAGCAGTCCTAAGGGGAAGTATATAGCAATATAGGTCTTTCCCAGCAAACAAGAAAAATTTCAAATATACATCTAAAAATATATGTAAAGAAGCTGAAAAAAGAACAGCAAATGAATGCTAAATGCATAAGGAAAGAGAAATAATAAAGATCAGAGCAGAAATCAATGAAATAAAAATCAAAAGAACAGTAGAACAGCTCAACAAAATTAGGAGCTGGTTCTTTGATAGGATTAATAAAGTCAATAACGCCTTAGCTAGACTTTTCAAACAGAAATGAAAAAGGACTCAAATAAATATTATCTTGAATGAAAGCAGAGAGATCACAACCAATATGACAGGAATGCAAGCAATTATAAGACAAAATTAGGAGCAATAAGATTCCAACAAGGAAATAGATCCATTCCTAGAAACATAAACTACCACAACTGAAACAGGAAGAAATAGAACACCTGAACAGACCTTAACAAAAAAATGAATCAGTAATCAAAAATGTCAAGAGTCCAGGCCTGGATGTCTTCCCAGAAGAATTCTTCTAAAGATTTAAGAAGAAGTTAATACCTATTCTTCTGAAACTGTTTCAGAAAATAAAAGTGGAAAGAAAACCTCCAAACTCTTTCTATGAAGCCACCACTACTGTGATTTGATCCCAAAACCAGACGAAGACATCTTCCAAAAAAAAAAAAAAAAAAAAGAATAAATTAATAACAGACCAAAATCCCTGATGAACATGGATGCAAAAATTCTCACCAAGGTACTAGGTCACAGGATCCAATTGTCACTTTAAAGGATTACTCACCACGACCAGGTGGGATTTATTCCTGGGCTCCAGGGTGGTTCAACATCTGCATATCAAACAGTGTGATACAATACATTAATAAAAGGAAGTACAAGGACCATATGATCCTCACAAGAGATGCATAAAAAGCATTTGAATAACTACATCATCCTTCCCGATTATAACTCTCTGCAGTGTAGTGATAGAACATACTTCAATATCATAAAAGCCATCTATGAAAAGCCCACAATGAATATCTTTCTCAAGAAGGAAGGGCTGAGATTTTTTCCCCTAAGGCCAGGAACATGACAAGGATGTCCACTCTCACCACTGTTGTTCCACATAGTACTGGGTAGTTCATAGGGCAAATTCCTAGCCTTAGCGAATATCATCCTCATTGGGGAAAAACCGAGAACATTTCCCTTAAGGTCAGGAACATGACAAAGATGTCCACTCTCACCACTAGTATTCAACATAGTACAGGATAGTACCTAGGATAAAGTCCTAGCCTCAGCAATCAGAAGAAAAAATGAAAATGAAATTTTTTAAAAAAAGGCATCCAATTTCTCAAAGAAGTTAAAATTTGCTCTTTGTTGATGACATGATTCTCTGTTGAAAACCTGAGACTCCACCTGACAATATCTAGAATTATACAGGAATTCAGTAAAACCCCAGGATATAACATCAATGCACCGAAGTTAGTTGCATTTCTATACAAAACAAATGAGGCAGGAGAAAGAGAAATTACGTAATTGATCCCATTTACAACTGCACCTAAAACCATAAAATAACTAGGAATAAACCTAACCAGAGAGGTAAAGAATCTGTATTTTGAAAACTATGGAACACTTATGTAAGAAGCTGAGGAAAACACAAATAAGTGGGAAAATATTCCATGCTAATGGACTGGAAGAACAAATATTGTTAAAAATTCTGTGATATCCAGAGTAATCTACACATTCAATGCAAATGCTGTCAAAACAACACCAGCATTTTTCACAGAAGTGGAACAAATAATGCTGAAATTTGTAAAAAAAAAAAAATTACAAAATTTGTAAAATTTGAAAAAAACGGATATTAGTGAGGATTCAGAGAAAGGGGAACCCTCTTATACTGTTGGTGGGAATGCACTCTCAAAAGCATTATGGAGGTTCCCCAATTGCACTTCTAGGTATTTATCTAAAGGATACAAACAGAGTGATTTGAAAGAGCAAAAGTACCCTGATGTTTATAGCAGCAAAGCCCACAATAGCCAAACTATGGAAAGAGTTCAGAAGTCCATCAACAGATGAATGGATAAGGAACATGTGGTGTATATATACAATGAAATATCATTCAGCCATCAAAGGAATGAGATTTTGTCATTTACAACAATGTGGATGGGACTAGAGGGTATTATGCTATGCAATGTGAGCCAGAGAAAGACAAAAAATATATGACTTCACTCATATGTGAAATTTAAGAAGCAAAACAGATGAGTATAGGGGAAGTGAAGGAAAAATAAAATAAGATGAAGTAAGAGAAGGAGATAAACCATAAAAAGACTCTTAAATATAGAGAATAAACCGAGGGTTGCTGGAGGGGAGGAAGGGAGGATAGGTAGGCTATAGATAGCTAGGCTATAGATAGCTAGGCTAACTGGGTGATGGGCAATAAGGAGGGCACATGATGTAATGAGCACTGGATATTACATACAATTGATAAATCACTATACTCCACCCCTGAAACAAATAATCAACTATAAGTTAACTAAATTGATTTTAAATTAAGAGCTTACACCTTGGGGTGTAGTTGGATATGTAAAAAAGAATATTATCCAAAACTTTGTGTCAGGTAATTGACTTTGGATATATCCTAGAAAAAGAGAATCTTCCAAAATTGAATCCAGAAGAAATAGACAATCTGAACAGACCAAAGCAAAATTAAACTTGGAATCAACAAAACCCCCAACAAAGAAAAGTCCAGGACTAGAGGGCTTCACATGCAAATTCCCCCAAATATTTAGAAATCAGTTCATGCCTATACTTCTCAAAATATTTCAAAAAATTAAAGAGGAAGAACTTGTTCCACTATATCTTCTAGACTTCTTTCTTTCTCCTCCCCTTCAGGGATTCCAATAATTCTGACATTAAAACGTTTCATGGCATCATTTATTTCCCTGATTCTCTTTTCATGGTTTCTAAGCTGTTTGTTCCAGGCTTCCTCTTGATCCTTTCTATCTGTTTGTCCTCCAGATCACTAATTCTATCTTCTGCCTCAGTTACCCTAGCTTTGAGAGAATTTAGATTAGATTGGTACTCATTGAGAGCATTGTGAACCTCAGCCCTGGTAGCTTTTAGCTCTGCCCTAACATTGTGGACATCCTGTCTGGTCGTTTTCAGCTCAGCCCTAATCAATTCCTTTTGGTCATCCATGGCTTTCTCCAACCTAGCTATTGCCTGGATAATTGTTAGCCTGAATTCTCTTTCCGACATATTGTCTATGTTGATAGCCGTTAGCTCTGTTGTAGAAGGTCCATCCTCTGTGTTTATCTTCTGTTGGGCATTCCTCCTCCTAGTCATTTTGGTGAGAGATGACTGAACAAATGTAGCTGTTTGTATCAACCGTGGTGCAGTCTGGGTGCACCCTGGAACACTTCTGAGCAATCAGGATTCCCCACCCAAGTGAGAGAAAAAAGATAAGAAAAAGAAAAAAAGAGAGAGAGAGAGAGAAAGAGAGAGAGACATGAAAGAAGGGGAAGATGAAAGTGAAGGTTCAGCCCAAATGGGCCCAAAGGTAAGATTGATGAGGTATACAAACAAAAACAGACAAACAAAAAGACTGATAAAAGTATGTAACAAAAGAAAATATATATATTTTATATATACATATATATATGCAAATAAAGGAAGAACCTTGTCGAAAAGAACCCCAAGTGTAAGATTTATATACTATCAAGACAAACACAAAAACACAGAAACACTGGTGGAGTAAAAAGATGGGAGAGTGGTTATAAATTCTCAGTGTGAGCGAGGAAGGTTGTTTTGATTCTTCCTGGATGTATCTTGATATCTATGTTAAGGGACTCAAATTTCCTAGGCTAAAGGGGGATTAAAAATTGGTTTACCTATAGGGGTGGTATTGATTGGGGAAAGGGGAATACTTTGAAGTTTAACTGTATATGAGTATTAGAAAATAAAAATAAAAAAGGAATAAACTAGACTAAACTAAGCTAAAATTAAAAAAAAATTCAAAACATAGAAATGCGAAAGAAAAACACAGGTGTATGTATCAAAAAGTTCAGGTTAGAAGGTTATTTTGGAATTTGATGTACTGGACAGCTCGCTGTGATGGTAAATAGGTTACAAAATTATCTATATAAAAAAATGAGCCAGAATAGTGGGAAAAATTAAAAATAAAAGTTGTCCTATGAAGTAGAGGTGGTGGTTCTCTTGTAGTCCTTTTTTTTTTTTTTTTTCTTTCCTGGTTGGTTTTCTGGGGGAGGGGCCTGCCACGTGGGTTTTCAGTCAATGATGTTCCCTGAGTTAAGTCCTCCAGTCCTCCTCAAGGGGGTTGGCTCTGAGGAAAACGGTTTTTCAGGCTTTTGTTCTCTGGAGGTTTTTATGTTTGTTCACCTTTTTTTTTTTTTTCCTCTCGCCTTGACCGCTTTTGATGGTTTTTGTAGGTTTAGAGGAAAGCAAACTGCACCCTGACCTCTCTCTCAGAGAGAAGTCTCAGTCTGTTCTTCTGTGGGTGTAGCAGAGCCCATTTAAATCCCTCCTTGGTCAATGGCAGAGCAGGTTCCAAGTTGAGGTCCCTGGGGACGCAGGATCTTCTGCTGCAGCTGAGAAATGCCACAAATTTATCCTATGTGACCAGGATTACACTGATTTTAAAACCATGTAGAGACATTCTTGAGAGAAAGGAGAGAACGGGAAGGGAAGGGAAGTGAAGGGAAGGAAAGGCAAAGGAATGGAAGGGAAGTGAAAATAAGAAGGAAAAAAGGAAGGAAAGGAGGGAATTTATAGACCACTATCACTGATGAACATAGATGCAAAAATCCTCAGCCAGATAGTACCTAACAAAATTCAACAATGCATTAGAAGGATCATTTACCATACTCAAGTGGGATTTGTTTCAGGGATGCAAGCTTGGTTCAATATAAGTGAAACAAGTTTTTCACTTAAGATTTTTCTTTTTTTTTTTTAAATTATGATTATAGTACCTTTAAAAACTGGGTGCCTGGGTGGCTCAGTCAGTTGGGCAGCTGTCTTTGGCCTGGGTCGTGGTCCCAGGGTCCTGAGATTGAGTCCCACATTGGGTTCTCTGCTCGGCAGAGAGCCTGCCTCTCCCTCTCCAACTGCTGCTCTACCTGTTTGAGCTCACTATCTCTCTCTCAAATAAATAAATGATCTTCAAAACAAGACAAAACAAAGAGAAAAAACAAAAAAACAAAACAAAAAAAACCTGTACCAGCTGTATGCACTAGACGGTGATCTCCACAGCTCTGCCTTAAAAGTGTTCCCAGAGTAACGTATAGTTGAGTAGTCCATTCCTGCTCACAGAGGCATGTATATTGGCTCCTCAATTCAGGCTGTCCTCAGCCCTTTTGCTGAAAATAGGGCTGGGTTTTTAATAGAAAAGAGGGCCGGGTTGAGGTTGACCTAAGAAGGAGGATTGTCATAGGTGTGGGACCTTACCATATTTAATGCACACATTCACCTATTCTATCCATTTTTTAGAGAGAGACCCCAGTGATGCTGAGGTTTTCCACTAAAAATATTTAGACTGCTGGGAGCAGATGTCAAGGCTGAAAAATGGGTAGTCAACTCATGCTTTATTTCTCCTGACTCACTAAATCTGAGGATAGTAAGGGACTTATATATGGATTTGCAGCTGGAATGGTACCCGTCTGTATGTAAAACTTTGAGGGAGATTCATAGAGAAATATGGGGTCCTGCCAGTTCTTATACAATGATGTAGTATTAAAAATACTATACTCAATGAAAATAATTTATAGACTTAATACTAATAAATGAAACATTGAAGTCTTCATGAGATAATGCGGGAATGTAGATGACGTGGCAGAGGAATAGAGGACCCTATTAAAACAGGTCCCCTGAATTGAAGTGGATATCTACCACACCATAAACCACAAAATCAGCCTGCAATATAAGAAGATATATCTGGATCTCTGCAAACAGAATATCTCTGGTGGTTGGTCTCAAGATATGAAGCAAGGAGCTATTATTCAGCAGGCAGGTTTGGGAAGATAAACAGAAGATGGAGGGAACTGCCATCATCTGGAAGCTGAAATAACACAGGATCATTAAAATATCTACCCCATGAATTGGGCAGAGACTCATAACCCAGTAGTGGTGGGGAAAACACGTTAGGATAACCCCCAAACTGAAACCTGGAGCTTCAGGGGTACATGCGTGAACCGGGGGTGGTTTATGGTTTTAGAAGCACAAAGGGAAAAGGCGTGGACCTGGACCTGGAAGCAAGGGCTGAGAGTGCTGCTGTGGGGTTGCACAACGCAGGACACTGAAGTTTTTAGCAGCACAGAGAAAAATGATGTCAGCTCGTAGAGGGGCAGTTTGCTATTTCTGTGTTCTGAGCAGAGGTATGGATACAGTCATTTTGCTCTCTCTCTCAGAAGAGAAGCAGAAAGCAACTGGGGAAAGCCCCAAGAGAACAAAAGCCCCCTGAAACCAGTTTTCACTGAGCCCATCCCTCCTCCCAATAGGGAGCAGGGCAAATCTGCCCAAACAGGGTTGCCTGAGTAACAGCAAGACAGGCCCCTCTCCCAGAAGACTGGCTGGAAGAACAGGAGACCAACATCCTTAAGGTCCTTATAAAACAGGTGCATCTTGCTTGGATTGGGGTCAATACTTTGGACTCTGTGCATTTCCTCAATCAACCCCCAACAGAATGACTTATAGGAGGAACCCCCCAACAAAGGAAAGAACCAGACAATATGGCCTCTGCGACAGAACTACTGGATATGGATATGACCATGATATCAGAAACTGATTTTAGAGTAACAGTTTTCAAGGCAATATCTAGGCTTCAAAAAAAAAAAAAAAAACAAACAAACAAACAAACAAACAAAAAAAACACTGACAATATAGAATCTCCAAGGACAGAAATGGGATCTAATCAGCCTAAACTTAAAAATGCAATGAATGAAAATCAACCTCAGCTGGATGTGCTGATTGCCAGGGTAAAGTAGGCAGAGGAATGAATTAGTGAGATAGAGGAAAAGATGATAGAAAATATGGAAGTTGAGTCAGCACGGGAAAAATAAATTAAAAACCAAGGAAGGGAGGAGTCAAGATGCCGGAGAAGTAGCAGGCTGAGACGACATCAGGTAGCAGGAGATCAGCTAGATAGCTTATCAAACCATCCTGAACACCTACAAATCCAAAAGATCAAAGAGAAGAAGAGCAACAATTCTAGAAACAGAAAATCAACCACTTTCTGAAAGGTAGGACTGGTGGAGAAATGAATCCAAAGTGACGGAAAGATAGACCATGGTGGAAGGGGCCAGCTCCCAGCAAGCAGCAGAGCAACAGAGCACAAAATCTAAAAGAGACTTTTAAAAGTCTGATCCACTGAGGGACATCACTCCGGAGGCTAAACAGGGGTGCAGCCCACGTGGGGACAGCGTGGCCTCAGGTGGTCACAGAAGGATTGAGGGTGTTTGAATATCGCAGAGTTTGCAGGTATTAGAGCGGGGAAGCTGCCTTCAGAGATGGAGCCAAGAAGTGAGCTCTCAACTCGGGGTTACCTTGAACTATAATCCGTGCCACAGGCCACTGCTCTGTGAGTGGGGTCCCCACAAGATCCGGGGAGACCCCCCCACCCCAGAAGAGCTCAGGGATCTGCAGGGTTCAGAGACTCCAGGTGGAGCTGTATGCCAGAAACAGATATGCTTGGTCACAGGCTGGCTGAGCTCAGAGCACAGCCGGAGACCAGGGAGATGGGAGTGATTGTGTGCTTTTCTCTGAGGGCACACTGAGGAGTGGGGCCCTGAACTCTTGGCTCCTCTGGACTGGAGATTCAGAGGCTGTCATTTTCATTCCCATCCTCTGGAACTCTACAGAATGTGTTCAGGGAACAAAAGCTCCGGAAACCGAACCCGAGTGAATTACTTAGCATGGCCCCTTGTAAGGGCAGTGCAATTCTGTCTGGAGCAAAGACACTTGAGGATCACTACAACAGGCCCCTCCCCAAGAAGATCAATAAGAAATCCAGCTAAGACCAAGTTTACTTACCAAGGAGAACAGTGGAATTCCAGAGAAGGAGAAAGCAAAACTTGAAATTCATGGCTTTCTTCCGATTCTTTAGTCCTGCAGTTAATTAGTTTTTGTAATTTTATTTTTTTGTCTTTTGCTAATTTTTTTTACTTTTACCCTTTACTCTTTTAACATTTTTAACTAGTTCATCTTAAAAATACTTTTCATTAAAAAAATCTTTTTTGAACCTTCAGTATTAGAGTCCTATTTTATCCTTCATTGTATCTAACTTTATTTTTTGTATACAC
>NW_019154230.1:0-3667 GCF_002288905.1 Enhydra lutris kenyoni | reverse complement strand
AAAATTATATGATTTCACTCATATGTGAAATTTAAGAAGCAAAACAGTTGAGCATAGGGGAAGTGAAGGAAAAATAAAACAAGATGAAATCAGAGAAGGAGACAAACCATAACAGACTCTTAACTATACAGAATAAACTGAGGGTTGCCAAGGGGAGGAAGGTGGTGTGTTAGGCTAACTGGGTGATGGACATTAAGGAGGGCACATGATGTAATGAGTACTGGGTATTATATACAATTGATAAATCACTATATTCCAACCCTGAAACAAATAATCAACTATAAATTAACTAAATAGATTTTAAATTAAGAGCTTACACAGTGGGGTGCAGTTGAATATGTAAAAAAAAAATTATCAAAAGCTTTATCTCAGGAAATTTAACAACCAGTTAGATATATCCTAGAAATACAGAATATTCCAAAACTGAATCCTGAAGAAATATGAAATCTGAACACACCAAAGCAAAACTAAATTTAGAATCAACAAAATTCCCAACAAAGTTAAGTCCAGGACTAGAGGGCTTTACATGTGAATTTCCCCAAATATTTAGAAATCAGTTCATACCTATCCTTGTAAAAATATTCCAAAAAATTAAGAGAAAGAAATGGCAACAAATTTATCCTATGAGGACAGTATTACACTGATTCCCAAACCAGTTAGAGACATTATGCAAAGGAGAGAATGGGAAGGGAAGGGGAAAGAAGAGAAGGGAAAGGAAGCAAAGGGAAGGGAAAGGAAGAAGGAAAAAAGGAAGGAAAGGAGGGAATTTATAGACCAATATCACTGAAGAACATAGATGCAAAAATCCTCGGGCAGATAGTAGCTAACCAAATTCAACAATGTATTAAAAGGATCATTCACCATACTCAAGTGGGATTTGTTGCAGGGATGCAAGGATGGTTCAATATATGTGAAACAAGTTTTTCACTTAAGACATTTTTTTTTCATTATGCTTATAGTACTTTTAAAAACTGTTCCAGCTGTATGCACTAGATGATGTCCTCCTCAGTCCTGCCTTAAAAGAGGTCCCAAAGCAACATACAGCTGGGTAGTCCATTCCTGCTCACAGAGGCATGTACATTGGCTCCTCAATTCAGTCTGTCCCCATTCCTTTTCCTGTAAAGAGGGCTGGGTTTTTAATGGAAAAGAGAGCTGGGTTGAGGTTGGCCTGAGAAGGACGATTGCCATAGGTGTGTGGACCTTACCACACCTAATGCATACATTTACCTATTTTCCCTTTTTCTTAGGGAGAAACCGTAATAATGCTGAGATTTCCTAGTAAAGATATTCACACGTATGGGGACAGTTGTCAAGGCAAAAATGGGTAGTCAAGTCATGCTCTCTTTCTCCTGACACTAAATCTGAGGATAATCTGGGATTATCTAAGAGACCAAATGTCACATCCAGATTGAAAGTGAGGCATTGGAAAACCATTTATCATGCTAGTGGACGTCAAAAGAAAGCTGGAATAACCATCCTTACATCAGACAAACTGGATTTCAAAGGAAGACTGTAACAAGAGATGAACAAGAACATTATATCATAATAAAAGGGTCTGTCCAACAAGAAGATTAACAACTGTAAATATTTATGCCCCCAACTTGAGAAAAGCCAACATCAATTATACAAATCATGAAGGCTCAGGATTTGGGGGATGAAGCAAGAGCAGTCCTAAGGGGAAGTATATAGCAATATAGGTCTTTCCCAGCAAACAAGAAAAATTTCAAATATACATCTAAAAATATATGTAAAGAAGCTGAAAAAAGAACAGCAAATGAATGCTAAATGCATAAGGAAAGAGAAATAATAAAGATCAGAGCAGAAATCAATGAAATAAAAATCAAAAGAACAGTAGAACAGCTCAACAAAATTAGGAGCTGGTTCTTTGATAGGATTAATAAAGTCAATAACGCCTTAGCTAGACTTTTCAAACAGAAATGAAAAAGGACTCAAATAAATATTATCTTGAATGAAAGCAGAGAGATCACAACCAATATGACAGGAATGCAAGCAATTATAAGACAAAATTAGGAGCAATAAGATTCCAACAAGGAAATAGATCCATTCCTAGAAACATAAACTACCACAACTGAAACAGGAAGAAATAGAACACCTGAACAGACCTTAACAAAAAAATGAATCAGTAATCAAAAATGTCAAGAGTCCAGGCCTGGATGTCTTCCCAGAAGAATTCTTCTAAAGATTTAAGAAGAAGTTAATACCTATTCTTCTGAAACTGTTTCAGAAAATAAAAGTGGAAAGAAAACCTCCAAACTCTTTCTATGAAGCCACCACTACTGTGATTTGATCCCAAAACCAGACGAAGACATCTTCCAAAAAAAAAAAAAAAAAAAAGAATAAATTAATAACAGACCAAAATCCCTGATGAACATGGATGCAAAAATTCTCACCAAGGTACTAGGTCACAGGATCCAATTGTCACTTTAAAGGATTACTCACCACGACCAGGTGGGATTTATTCCTGGGCTCCAGGGTGGTTCAACATCTGCATATCAAACAGTGTGATACAATACATTAATAAAAGGAAGTACAAGGACCATATGATCCTCACAAGAGATGCATAAAAAGCATTTGAATAACTACATCATCCTTCCCGATTATAACTCTCTGCAGTGTAGTGATAGAACATACTTCAATATCATAAAAGCCATCTATGAAAAGCCCACAATGAATATCTTTCTCAAGAAGGAAGGGCTGAGATTTTTTCCCCTAAGGCCAGGAACATGACAAGGATGTCCACTCTCACCACTGTTGTTCCACATAGTACTGGGTAGTTCATAGGGCAAATTCCTAGCCTTAGCGAATATCATCCTCATTGGGGAAAAACCGAGAACATTTCCCTTAAGGTCAGGAACATGACAAAGATGTCCACTCTCACCACTAGTATTCAACATAGTACAGGATAGTACCTAGGATAAAGTCCTAGCCTCAGCAATCAGAAGAAAAAATGAAAATGAAATTTTTTAAAAAAAGGCATCCAATTTCTCAAAGAAGTTAAAATTTGCTCTTTGTTGATGACATGATTCTCTGTTGAAAACCTGAGACTCCACCTGACAATATCTAGAATTATACAGGAATTCAGTAAAACCCCAGGATATAACATCAATGCACCGAAGTTAGTTGCATTTCTATACAAAACAAATGAGGCAGGAGAAAGAGAAATTACGTAATTGATCCCATTTACAACTGCACCTAAAACCATAAAATAACTAGGAATAAACCTAACCAGAGAGGTAAAGAATCTGTATTTTGAAAACTATGGAACACTTATGTAAGAAGCTGAGGAAAACACAAATAAGTGGGAAAATATTCCATGCTAATGGACTGGAAGAACAAATATTGTTAAAAATTCTGTGATATCCAGAGTAATCTACACATTCAATGCAAATGCTGTCAAAACAACACCAGCATTTTTCACAGAAGTGGAACAAATAATGCTGAAATTTGTAAAAAAAAAAAAATTACAAAATTTGTAAAATTTGAAAAAAACGGATATTAGTGAGGATTCAGAGAAAGGGGAACCCTCTTATACTGTTGGTGGGTATGCACTCTCAAAAGCATTATGGAGGTTCCCCAATTGCACTTCTAGGTATTTATCTAAAGGATACAAACAGAGTGATTTGAAAGAGCAAAAGTACCCTGATGT